>NC_048218.1:95069878-95087112 GCF_002007445.2 Ailuropoda melanoleuca
TACTCAAAAAATTTATATACACACACACACACATACATATATGTGTGTGTGTGTGTGTGTATTTGGTCTCTGATCTCTTCTGATTTGTTTATATTTGCTGGGGTTGTGGTTGATATTTTTGTATTTTGTTTTCTCATTCATCTTTTCTTCTCTGGACAAAATGATAAGATGGAAAAACTTAGACCAGAAAAAAACCCAAAAAAACAAAAACAACAAAAGGCAGTATTAACTGCCAGAGACTTAATATGGATATTAGTAAAATGTCAGTGCTAGAACTCAGAATAATGATTAGAAAGATACTAGCTGGGCTTGAAAAAAGCATAGAAGACACTAGAAAATACCTTTCTGGAGAAATAAAATAACTAAAATCTAATCAGGTCAAAATCAAAAAGTGTATTATTGAGATGCAATAACAAACGAGGGCTCTAGCTGCTAGGATAAATGAGGCAGAAGAAAGAATCAGTGACATAAAAGATAAAATGATGGCAAATAATGGAACTGAGGAACAGAGAGATAAACAATGACTAAATCACAAGGGGAGGATTCAGGAGATCAGCAATACCATACAGTGAAACAACAGTAGAATAACTGGGGTCCCAGAGGATGAGGAAAGAGAGAGGGCAGAAGGTATACTGGAGCAAATTATAGCTAAGAACTTCCCTAATCTGGGGAAGGAAACAGGCATTCAAGTCCAAGGAGCACAGAGAACCCCCCCTCAAAAATCAATAAAAATAGGTCAACACCTCAACATAAATAGTGAAGCTTGCAAATGTCAGAGACAAAGAGAAAATCCTGAAAGCCAATCAGGACAAGAGGTCCTCAATCTACATAGGTAGAAACATACGGCTGGCAGCACACCTATCCACAGAGACCTGGCAGGCCAGAAAAGACTGGCATGATATATTCAATGTGGTAAATGACAAAAATATGCAGACAAGAATATTTGATCCAGCAAGGCTATCATCCAGAATAGAAGGAGAGATAAAAAGCTTCCAGGACAAACAGAAACTTAAAGAATTTATCATCGATAAACCAGCCCTGCAAGAAGTAATAAAGGGGATCCTTTAAGCGAAGAGAGAGCCCAAAAGTAACAGATTAGAAAGGAACAGACACAATACACAGAAACAGTGACTTTCCAGGTAATACAATGGCACTAAATTAATATCTTTCAATAGTTTCTCTGAATGTAAATGGGCTAAATGCCCTAATCAAAAGACACAGGGTATCAGATTGTATAACAATTCAAGACCCATTGATATGCTGTCTACAAGAGACTCAGTTTAGACCCAAAGATACCTCTGGATTGAAAGTGAGGGAGCAGAAAGTCATTTATCATGCTAAGGGATATCAAAAGAAAGCTAGGGTAGCAATCCTCATGTCACACAAATTAGATTTTAAATCAAAGACTGTAATAACAGACGAGGAAAGACACTATATCATACATAAAGGGTCTATCCAACAAGATCTAATAATTGTAAATATTTATGCTCCTAACTTCAGAGCAGCCAATTATATAAACCAATTAATAACAAAATTAAACACATCGATAGTAATAGAATAACAGAGAACTTTAACACCTTACTCACAGCAATGTACAGATCATCTAAGCAGAAAATCAATAAGGAATCCAGGGCTTTGATGACACACTGGACCAGACGGACTTCACAGATATATTCAGAGCAACTCATCCTAAAGCAACAGAATATACATTCTTCTCAAGTGTACATGGAACATTCTCCAAAATAGATCGCATACTGAGTCACAAATCAGGTCTCAACCAGTATCAAAAGACAGGGATCATTCCCTGTATATTTTCAGATGCTTTGAAACTTGAAGTCAATCACAAGAGGACATTTTGAAGGAACTCAAAAACTTGGAGGTTAAAGAGCATCCTACTAAAGAATGAATGGTTCAACCAGGAAATTAAAGAAAAATTTTAAAAAATAATGGAAACGAATGAAAATACAACTGTTCAAAACCTTTGGGATGCAGCAAAGGCAGTCCTAAGAGGAAAGTATATAGTATTATAAGCCTTTTTTAAGATGTGAGAAGTCTCAAATACACAACCTAACCTTACACCTAAAAGAGCTGGAGAAACAACAGCAAATAAAGCCTAAACCCAGCTGGAGAAGAGAATTAATAAAGATTAGAGCAGAAATCAATGAAATAGAAACCAAAAGAACAGTAGAGCAGATCAATGAAACTAGGATCTGGTTCTTTGAAAGAATGAATAAGATCGATAAACCCCTCTCCAGACTTATCAAAAAGAAAAGAGAAAGGACCCAAATTAATAAAACAATGAATGAAAGAGGAGGGATCACGACCAACACTGAAGAAATACAATTATAACAACATATTATGAACAACTGTATGCCAACAAATAATGGATGCATTCCTAAAAACATATAATCTACCAAAACTGAAACAGGAAAAAAAACAGAAAACCTGAACAGACCCATAACCAGGAAGGAAATTGAAGCAGTAATCAAAAATCTCCCAAAAAACAAGAGCCCCGGGCTGGATGGTTTCCTAGGGGATTTCTAAACATTTAAACAGAAATTAACACCTATTCTTCTGAAGCTGTTTCAGTAAATAGAAATGGAAGGAAAACTTCCAAACTCTGTGAGGCCAGCATTACCTTGATCCCCAAATCAAACAAAGATCCCACCAAAAAGGAGAATTACAGACCAATATCCCTGATGAACATGGATGCCAAAATACTCACAAGGATACTAGCCAATAGAATATCCAACAGTACATTAAAAGAATTATTCACCACAACCAAGTGGGACTTATTCCCTGCTGCAAGGGTGGTTGAACATCTGCAAATCAATCAATATGATACACTACATTAATAAAAGAAAGGATAAGAACCATATGATCCTCCCAATTGATGCAGAAAAAGCATTTGACAAAGTACAGCATCCTTTCTTGATCAAAGCTCTGCACAGTGTAGGGATAGAAGGAACATACCTCAATATCATAAAAGCCATCTATGAAAAGCCCACAGCAGATATCATCTTCAATGGGGGAAAACCTGAGAGCTTTACCCCTATGATAAGGAACACAACAGGGATGTCCACTGTCACCATTTTGTTCAACATAATACTAGAAGTCCTAGCCTCAGCAATCAGACCATAAAAAGAAATAAAGGGCATCTGAACTGGCAAAGAAGAAGTCAAAATCTCACTCTTCACAGATGACATGATACTCTATGTGGAAAACCCAAAAGACTCCACCCCAAAATTCCTAGAGCTCATATAAGAATTCAGTCAAATGTCAGGATACAAAAGATATGCACAGAAATCAGGTGCATTCCTACACACTAACAGTGAGACAGAAGAAAGAGAAATTAAGGTATCTCATGTACAACTGCACCAAAAAAACATTAGATACCTAGGAATAAACCTAACCAAAGTAGGAAGGATCTGTATTATGAAAACTGTAAAACACTCTTGAAAGAAATTGAGGAAACCACAAAGAAATGGAAAAATGTTCCATGCTCATGGATTGGAAGAATAAATATTGTTAAAATGTCTTTGCTACCTAGAGCAATCTATACATTCAATGCAATCCCTATCAAAATACAATAAACTTTTTTTTTTTTCAGAGCTAGAACAAATAATCCTAAAATTTGTATGGAACCAGAAAAGACCCTGAATAGCCAAAGGAATGTGGAAAAAGAAAAACAACAGCTGCTGGCATCAAAATTCTGTACTTCAGCTCTATTAAAAATCTGTAATAATCAAGACAGTATGGTACTGGCATAAAAACGGACACATAGATCAATGGAACAAAATAGAGAACCCAGAAATGGGCCCTCGATTGTATGGTCAACTGATCTTTGACAAAGCAAGAAAATATCCAATGGAAAAAAAAAAGCCTTAACAAAAGGTGTTGGGAAAATTGGACAGCCACATACAGAAGAATGAAACTGGACCATTTTCTTACACCATACACAAAAATAAACTCAAAATGGATGAAAGACCTAAATGTGAGACAGGAATCCATCAAAACTCTAGAAGAGAACACAGGCACCAAGTTCTTTGACATCAGCTGTATTAAACTTCTTAGTAGACACATCTCCCAAGGGCAAGGGAAGCAAAAGCAAAAATGAACCATCGGGACTTTATCAAAATAAAATCTTCTGCACAGCAAAGGAACCAGTTAACAAAACTAAAAGGGAACCTACCAAATGGGAGAAAATATTTGCAAATGACATATCTGATGAAGGGTTAGTCGAAAATCTATAAAGAACTTATCAAACTCAACACCCAAAAAACATAATCCAGTTAAGAAATGGGCAGAAGACATGAATAGACATTTTTCCAAAGAAGACATCCAGATGGCTAACAGACACATGAAAAGATGCTCAACATCACTCATTATTAGGGAAATACAAATCAAAACTACAATGAGATACCACCTCACGCCTTCAGAATGGCTAAAATTAACACAGGAAACAAAAGGTGTTGACAAGTATGCAGAAAAAGGGAAACATTCTTACACTGTTGGTGGGGTTGAAAACTGGTGCAGTCATTCTGAAAAACAATATATATGAAGGTTCCTCAAAAAGTTAAAAATAGAACTACCCTATGACCAAGCAATTGCATTACTAGATATTTACCTAAAGGATACAAAAATACTGATTCAAAGGGATATGTGTACCCAAGGTTTATACTAGCAGTATCTACAATATCCAAATTACAGAAAGAGCCCAAATGTCCATTAACAGATGAATGCCTAAAGAAGAGGTGTCATATATATACAATGGAATATTACTCAGCCATCAAAAGGAATAAAATCTTGCCATTTGCCGTGACGTGGATGTAGCTAGTGTATTATGCTGTGCAAAATAAGTCAGTGAGAGAAAGACAGATACTATAAGACTTCACTCATCTATGAAATCTAAGAAACAAAACAGATTAATATGGGGGAAGAAAAAGAAAAGAAAACCATAGAGCAGACTCATAACCATAAAAACAAGCCGAGGATTACTGCAGGGGAGGTGGGCAGGGGGATGGGTTAAATAGGTGATGCATATTAAGGAGGGCACTTGCTGTGATGAGTACTAAGTGTTTATGTAGGTGATGAATCACTAAATTCCACACCTGAAACTAATTACACTGTGCTAACTCACTTGGAATTTAAATAAAAACTTGAAAATACATATTCAATCCTCACTATCTGTAAATGTGTAGTTTGTTTTGATACCCATATACTGGATTTCTCAGCAAACTTTTCCCCCCTGTACCTTAAAGAAGCCCCAACATTTAGAAATCAAAGGGCATTAAAGATTTGGCCTAGTCCTTCAGTTCAGCAGATGTGAAAACATGGATTCAGAGGAACTAAATTCCTACAGCTGAATGTTATGATTTTCCAAAGACAGGCAGATCTTTAGCATAGGGCTGGGACTAGAACCCAGAGCTGCCAATTCCCTAAATCCTGAAATCTAAAGGACCATGTACCTTAGTAAAATTCTCCAAAAGAATGCCATGGGATTTTTAGTCCAAACCAGAGTTTTAAAGTAAGACACTAAGTTATTTCAGCTGTGAGCAAGCAGTTTGACAAGGCTCATTAAACTGAAACTATTATTGAAGTTATTCATCTTTTCAAATTTTAGATTTCTTTTGTGACATTAAAAGAGTTCTAAATTATCCCTGTGATGTAATTTTATATTGTGTCACTCTAAAGTAATTTCACCTTACCAGTTCTAGAACTTTGTCTTAATGTTTTCCTGGTCACAACTCTCTTTGAAATGATCTATTGATTGTATTATTGTCTTTCCACTAAGTATATTGTAGATTTCATAAAAGTAGGGATTTGTCTGCTGTTTGTTGCAGTAACACAAGTTAGTGGATACAGTTGACAGTATGTATTTTTCAATAAATACCTTCAGTGGTTTATTGAATTTTTAAAAACTATTCTTTTTTTTTTTAAGATTTTTTATTTATTTATTCGACAGAGATAGAGACAGACAGCCAGCGAGAGAGGGAACACAAGCAGGGGGAGTGGGAGAGGAAGAAGCAGGCTCATAGTGGAGGAGCCTGATGCGGGGCTCGATCCCATAACGCCGGGATCACGCCCTGAGCCGAAGGCAGACGCTTAACTGCTGTGCCACCCAGGCGCCCCAAAAACGATTCTGATTACCGAAATAGAAATGGCTGGTTTCAAAACCATGACTATGAGTTATCTTTAAACATTTTTACATTAAAAAGACTTTTCAAGCGAGTAAATCTTAAAGTGTTACTCAAAAATATACTAATAGTATTGATACTAACATTAATAAAAAAAACAACCTGTTTCCTTACTCCTGTAACTGAACCCAAGTTCATTTGCCCAATGTCCAGCAAAGCCAATTACTGAGTCATGGAGTATGCAGTAAGGAAAGGGTTTATTTGAGAGACAGCTAAAGAAGGGAGGAGAGGGCCAGCTTCAAATCTACCTCCTAGAAAGGAGGAGAATTGGGGAAATTCAGAGGCAAACAAAAAAGGTCTGGGTAAAATGTTGCAATTGCCCTTTTTAGTCCAAATAAACCTTTGGTTAAAGGTTGTTGGGGGTCCCAGGAAGGGTAATTTCCATTGAATGGCCAAGGCATTGGAGACTGCTTGTGTGATTTTGCCATAAATGCTGCTCCATTGCCCCTCTGAGCGGTTAGAGGCAATCCAAGCCTAGGAATGATTTTGCTTAAAAGTTATGACAACTTCTGAGGCTTTCTCTGAATGATACGGGAAAGCTTCAACTTGTAAAGATGTCTACAAATACCAGCAAATATCTGAGTGAAATAATATGGTATTTGTCTTTCTCAGTCTGACTTATTTCACTTATAATACTGTCTAGGTCTATTCCATGTGGTTGCAAATGGCAACATCTCATCTTTTTTTTTTTTTTTTTTAATGTTGAACGAATGAATAAACAGACCAAAAAAAGCAGAATCAGACATAAAAATACAGAGAACTGATTGTTGCCAGGGGGAAGGGATGGTGGGAGGATAGGCAAAATGGACAAAGGAGTGTAGAAAATACAGGCTACCAGATGTGGAATAAGTTATGGTTATAAAAGGAACAGCATAGGAAATATAGTCAATGATATTTTAATAGCATTGCACAGTGACAGATGGTAGTTAACACTAGTGGTGAGAACAGCATAAGGTATAGAGATGTTGAATCACTATATTGCACACCTGAAACTCAGTAACATTATATGTCAACTATACTCAGATTAAAAGGTTAAAAATATATTAGCAAATATTGAAAACTACCTATTGTTGGCAACATGGCAAAGTCTTTCCGTCTTCTCTTGGCGTGGTGCCTCTAAGTTGTATACTTTTTTTTTTTTTTAAAGATTTTATTTATTTATGTGACAGAAAGACAGCCAGCGAGACAGGGAACACAAGCAGGGGGAGTGGGAGAGGAAGAAGCAGGCTCCTAGCCGAGATGCCCTTCAACAGATGACTGGATTAAGAAGCTGTGGTCCATATATACAATGGAATATTACTCAGCTATCAAGAAAGAATGAATTCTCAACATTTGCTGCAACATGGACGGCACTGGAGGAGATAATGCTAAGTGAAATAAGTCAAGCAGAGAAAGACAATTATCATATGATTTCTCTCATCTATGGAACATAAGAACTAGGATGAGGTAGGGGAAGAAAGGGATAAAGAAAAGGGGGGTAATCAGAAGGGGGAATGAAACGTGAGAGACTATGGACTATGAGAAACAAACTGAAGACTTAGGGGAGGGGGGTGGGGGAATGGGATAGTCTGGTGATGGGTAGTAAGGAGGGCACGTATTGCATGGTGCACTGGGTGTTATATGCAACTAATGAAGCATCGAACTTTACATAGGAATCCGGGGATGTACTGTATGGTGATTAACATAATCTAATAAAAAAAAATCATTAAAAAAAAAAAAAAGCTGGCTCCTAGCAGAGGAGCCCGATGTGGGACTCGATCCCGGAACGCTGGGTTCACGCCCTGAACCGAAGGCAGACGTTTAACAACTGCGATACCCAGGCGCCTCTAAGTTGCATACTTTTTAGAATCCAGTTTCAGGATTTTTTTTTAGCACAAAGATCACATTTTTAAAACAGTTCTCTGAAGATCGGGACCTGTAATATATTTCTGGATCCCCTAAAGAATAGCATCTCATTGATAATGGGTACTTTGGTGAAGATAGTTAATTATTTCTTCCATAAGAAGTTATGGGATAAGGATTCATTATATTTCCAGCCATCTTTAGTGACAGCATGGTGTCCAAGTCCCTATTCCTTAGCTCATCTTAGGTCTTCTGGGGATACTGGAGTTGAAATTTAGTTAAGTGTGTAGGTCTGGTACCAAAGCCATTATAGAGTTTGACAGACTCATATAGGCTGCCAGCTTGTCAGCTTCATCTGCTCAGTTGTTCTGGTGTCCTCAGCAGTGGACGAGATCTGACCAGTCACCACTGTGTCCAGTGCTTCACTGGACTTGATCCACAAAACTGTCCCTAACCATGAACATCCCAAAGTCGGGATTTTACAAGTGCAGATCCATCAAATCAGGACAGATGGAATACACTTGTTCAATTATCTGCAGGTACCTGGTGATCTTTCTGAATAGTCCATACACTGACAGGCAGAAAATTGTCTAAACGTGGGCCACTGGGGCCACGATTTCTCTGAAGGTTACCTCAAGTCGTCTAGCTTCAAGTGCCAGGGCTTCAGGAAAAAGAGCGCTTTTAGTTCTCAATGATTCTAAGAGAAAGGGAGAAAGTTGGAAACTTTAGTTTGAAGAGTCAGAGCCAGACACTAGAGGGTATTAGAATTTAGGATTCAGTCCAGATTTACAGGCAAACAACAAACACTCAAAGACAGTTAATCAAACTAGTATCTAACATACACGAAGGTGTTATTGAAACCTAATTCTCCAAAATCACCCTCATTTCCACCAAAGATAGTCAAATTAAAGCTGATTTGTTTGTAAAAGAAGTCCAATTTTAACAAACTTGGCCTATTTACCTAAGCACAGCAAGAATAATGATTGGCCAGTCTTTTTTTTTTTTAAATCGGTTTTAAAATCTGACGAAGTTACAATGGGGCGCCTGGGTGGCACAGCGGTTAAGCGTCTGCCTTTGGCTCAGGGCGTGACCCCGGCATTATGGGATCGAGCCCCACATCAGGCTCCTCTGGTATGAGCCTGCTTCTTCCTCTCCCACTCCCCCTGCTTGTGTTCCCTCTCTCGCTGGCTGTATCTCTGTCAAATAAATAAATAAAATCTTTAAAAAAATAAAAAATAAAATAAATAAAATCTGACGAAGTTACAACTTTTCATAAGGAATTTCAGATTGAACTTTTAAGAGCCTCTTGAGACTAAGAAGCCAAGTCAAATACTTGCATCAGATTTTTGCCTGCAATATCTATAGATTTGGGTGAATTCCTCTTTTCTCAAGGTTCCCATAATGTCCTGAGGACCCTGCACCTCCCAGGAAGTGACCCTCTTTACTCACCTGGTAAGGCTGATGGAAACCATGTAAGCAAGGTACCAGGCTGATTTTTACAAGGGGCTTCAAGGGTTCCATGTATCAACCTTAATTCCTTAAAGCTGTCTGGTCATATCTGAGTCTATGCATATGTCCCTAAATATGACATTCCAGTAAAAGTCTTTCTTTTGTAATATGACCAACATTTCCAATGGTATCCTGTCATAAGGAGAACAGATTCTTATAAAACTAATGCAAATAAATGCATTGCCATGAAAATATAAAGTTTCCCTGACAGTTTCTGAATTCTGGAGGGGGGAAAAGTATTTTTTACCAAGTTTCTTTAAATCATAGATGGCTTATGAGAAACAATTTCCTTAAATCTGTAAGAATAAACAGACAACCAGCAGTGTTTTCAATGAGAGTCATAGTATTTTTTTTTCATATTCTTAATAATCCTTGGAGATACTGGCTTGATAATCCTTTTACATCAGCAACCTGAATGTTTAGCTCCTCGACAATTTGCCAAAGTTGATAAAATTGAAATCCTTAGCATCTTCTTTGGTTCTCTCAATTCTAACCTTGTTCCTGCCTCTGTTAGACAAATCAGAGATTCTAGCTCCCTAGCAGTGATTGGTAAGCTATTTAACCATTGGCTCTGTCTCTGCAGCTCAAGGTAAAAATCGTGAGGAATTGATCAGCTTCTGTGGATAGCCTTGGATAGACATATTGCTGAGCATAACAGTGTAATTTCTCAATAGCTGGTGGAAAATTGGATCTATTGTCCTTCCAGGAACCACTTTTAATCTTTCAGATAATGGTTTCTGAAGTACTTGAATCTTGACCAGCTACATGGCACTGCTGACAGTTCTTTGCTTTCCAGCTTTTATTGCAATCACATGTTCAGAGTGTAAGTGGCTATGATCCTTATTTGGGGTGTCGCCTACACATTTTTGGCTTCCTTCAAAGAGTGCTAATGCCTAACATGCCCTAACATATTCATGATCCAAAATGACAGGGTGAGTTGACAATGAGTCTAAAAAGGTTTTCTTCAGCTTGAATCTCTTGGATGGCATAAAGTGCTTCATACTTACACGCATCCTCGGAAGACTTGGTTTCTGTCCTTGGCTGTTGCTAACAGAATTGCTTCAACGTACAAAAGGGATCCACAGCATCTGAGACTTTGACAACTCTTCTCCCTCAATTCATTCAATTCCATGTCTGTTTGATGCAGTTTTCCAATTAGTTCTAGAAATTATTGCAGGCCTGTAGTTGTCAGAATCTATGAATTTCCTTAAGGCAGAAACACGTTTGCAAGAGCAACAGAGTAAAACAATTACTGAAAATGACAAGACTCAAAGATGGCCATGGTTCATTACAATGCAATTAACAAGGAAATCTGGTTATTTCTGTGACATACAACATCTCAATAATTACACCAGGACATATCAAAACCTTAGAAAATTCTGGAACAATGATAGTGTTCATCCATACAATATAACCTAGGAAGGCTTATCATCACTTAACAATGCTTCCCATGTAATTTGACATACCAAATAAATAAGCCTAATTAATCAAAAAGCCCTTATTTATAAGTTGAATTTTGAGAATTTTCTCTGAAATATCAACTTTTAGAGCACATGCCTAAATAGGATTACAGATAATTATAAAAATTATCTATTTAGTGAAGGTGGCGGTAAGATTCTAAAGGCAAATGCAGAGGGTTATATAGTTGATAATAAAACAGTTTTTTTTTTCATATTGAAAAGATTCAACTTTCTGAAGTAAAGACCTAATAAGGACAAAACATAGACATTGTTTTCTAGGTAGATTAGATTGATTTTTAGACTTATTAAAAGTAAATAAAAACCGTTTACACTTTAGACCACTAGTCTTAAGAAGACTGTCATTTTAACAGGCAGAAAGACCCAATTACAAACTTATACTCATGTACTTCTGAAATTAAAACTCATTCATTCCAACAAGATGAATTTTTAAAGGCTTTATGGAATCCCCCCATTTTCCTTCCTATCACTCACCTGTAGATATACACTTGCTGGGAAAAGGACATCCAGCACACTGCGTGGATCCGTGTTATGGTAGAGGCTGAGATGTTCAGGAAGGAAGGACCCTCAGCTGTGGGATGCCACCAATGCCCTCAACTCTCAGATACCACTGGGGATTGCCTGGACTGAAGACAGCTGTGTCTCCAAGGTCACGCTCTCTTCCCAGGTGGTCACAACCAATGACTAATAAAAGTCCAGCCCTTTTTTCCTATTTAAGGTGGTTCTGAAGGGTAATCCAACTTTTGGAACTTCTCAGAGACTCAGTTAAAGCTTCTGTTGATACTGTATCACTGTTCGACTTCTGCCAAACTTTGTTTTTTTATTCTCCCTTCTCTTCCCCAGGTGTTGATCACTCCCTAACAAATTTTACATACCATTCTCCATAATCATGCACAAAATTCCTTTCCAAAGGTTTTCTTCTCACGAACCTCTACAACTTTCATTTTTACATTCATTCAGTTTTGGTCCTAAGTTTTCCCCCCTCTAACCAGTCTCACTTTCCTTGCATATCGAGTTGTTTCCCTCATTATTCCCAGTAGTCTTATTTGTACTTGTTAAAATATTTTACCTCTGTTTCTGTTCTTAGATTACCAGTAAAGCATCATAGAACTTCATAAGGCACTAGACAAAGTTTTTTTTTTTCTTACAAATTTTGCAATGGAGATAACATGAACTTATTTGACTTTCAGTAAGCATACGCAGACTAAAATTTTTATATGTAATGCTGATGATTTACGATCTATATATTTTAATTAAAGCAACCTTAAATTAGCTTTAATACCAAATATTTTCCCATATCATGTGAACTGTAAAACATTTGGATTAATTTCTATCTTTCTGAGATTTAGACTGCCTAATTCTTACAAGTGCTTATCTTTAAACCAACTAAATAGAGCCCTTTTACAAATTAATGTTATCAGTACCATCCAGGGGCATAAAAAAAGCTCTCACATTTACAATATACATGGACACACAAATACACAAACAAGATACAAATAAAATCTTAAAGGCCCAAATTTCAGGTATCTCCCTTTTACAACACAAATCTAGTTGCAAGGTGGCAGTATAATTTATGGAGTCATTAATCGGTCAGTTTTAACTGGAGTCTCATATTGTGGCCAAGCAATGCTGCAAAAAATGCCCAACATTGGAGGGGCTGCATGTGGGGATCAAATTGCCATTTCTCATTTCTCCATTAGAACATGGCTGGTTTTATTCAGATACCAAAAGCTGCAGCAACAAAACAACAAAATGAAGCCCAGTGTCTCTTGTGAGCATTAGTTCCTCCCCAAAAGTTAGGGCTTTAGCAACTAAACCAAATGTCTTCCTAGTTTCTAGCTCCTCCCTAAAAGTTAGAGCTTCACTGACTGAACCAAACAGCTTCCTAGCCAGACTTTCCTTAACCCAGCAAGAGAAGAAGGCTAAGAGAACCAAAATCCCCTATTTGGAGGCAATAGAATGGAAGGAATCTAAGCCAAACCAAATGGGAGGAAGAAATAAGTTCATGTGCTGTTGCACACAAAATACTAACCGAGAGATGTCCAAATCAAAACCAAAAACTGTTTTCTTGCCACAAGATTTAAGTTAAGCATCGAAGGTTGGAGGTCCCCAGTGGTGCTGTGTGTGTTTGGGGGGGGGGGGCAGGACAGCCCCTAGGACAAAGAGCCTAGGCAGCTGCTTGGACCTGTTACTGGACTCCTGTTACTGGCTGGAGCCTGACAAATCACTGGCAAAGGGCTCCTGGTTTGGCTGGTCAAATTTGTAACCAAACCCATTTGTCTGCCAGATGTTCAATGAAGCGTTACTGACACATCAAGTATGCAGCAAGAGAAGGTTTATTCGAAAGGCAGCCAAACAAGGAGCTGGGAGGGCAAACCCCAAATCCACCTTCTCAAAGGAGGAGAGTCAGGGAAATTCAAAGGCGAATGAAAAGGTCTGGGCAAAAAGTTGCAGCTGCACTCATTGGTCTGCAGCTGCACTCATTAGTCCTGTAAACCCTTTGGTCACTGGATTTGCTGTACTGATATTATGGAGAGTATATATTCAATAAATTCTTGTCAAATAGAAAATATTGTTAAAATATTAATAACTGATAGAAAGTTATTATTTCCTGGTTTTCTATTATAAAACATACTAAGCAACCTATACACAGAGATGTAATTTGAAACCATTAGCCCCTTCAAAATAAAGTAGACCAATATTTTTAGGAAACCATATTATTGGAAATGTTTTCCATTGCAAGTAAACAGATGTCTAATGGTGACTTAAAAAATAAAATTTTATTTTGCTAACATAACAAAAAATCTAGAGTTAATTCTTTCTTTTGGCATTTTTGTCAGTGACGTAAATATCACCGATAAGCATAAGTCTCTGGACAGTTTTTCATGATCACAAGATGGTTACTTCACTTCAAAGCCCCGTACCTATATTCAGTGATGAGCAATGTGAAAGTAGGAACGACAAAAACCTGAGGGAGTCACATCCGTCTCCTTTATCACCAAAGAAAAATCTTTGGAAGAAATCATCTCAGCAGGTTTTGTCTTACTGGCCAGGACTTAATCACTTGACCACATCAATCTTTAAAAGCGGACAGTAAAGTATGGTATGCAATGTTACAGTTAATTTAGACCAATCACAAACCACTGCTTGGAGTTGGCCCAATTGTTGTTTCAAAACAGGGTCTGATACAGACCTATTTCTCCCATGAATATAGATTCAAAAATTCTCAACATAATATTGACAAATCGAGTTCAACAGCCTAGAAAAAGAATTATACACTATGGCCAAGTGGGATTTATTACAGGTGTGCAAAGCTGGTTTAACATTTGAAAATCAATTAGTGTAATCCATCACATCAACAGATTAAAGAAGAAATATCAAATGATTATATTGGTAGATGCAGAAAAAGCATTTAGTAAAATTCAAAACTCATTAATGACAAAAACTATCAAAAAAAAAGAAGAACAGAAAGAAACTTCATCAAATTGATAAAGAACATCTACGAAAAACCCCAACAGCTAATGTTATACTTAATGGGAAGAAAATAGAAATTTTCCCACTAAGATCAGGAAGAAGGCAAGAATGTCCCGTCACCATTCCTTTTCAACACTGTACTCTAAGTCCCAGCTAATGCAATAAGGCAAAAAATCATAGCAAGTTATTTTGTCTATGTACAAAACTGAATTCTAATGTTTATACATAAAGGCAATAGACTCAGAATAGTCAATAACAATTTTTGAAGGGAAAAAAAAGTAAAAAAAATAAAGATACCATGCAACTTCAAGACATACTGTAAATTTCCAGTTATCAAGTCGGTGAATTATTGGTGAGAGAATAAATAGATCAATAGAACAGAAGATAGCCTGGAAATATACCCACACAAATACAGTTAACTAATTTTTGACAAAGGAGCAAAGGGACTACAATGGAGAAAGGACAGTCTTGTCAACAGATGTTGCTGAACAACTGTATATCCACATGCAAAAGATATCTCAACATAAATCTTACATATTTCACAAAATTAACTCAAAATGAATCACAGACTAAATGTAAAATGTAAAACTAAAAACTCCAAGAAGAAAAGATAGGAGAAAATCCAGATGAATTTGGTTTGATAATGACATTCTTTATACAACTCTGAAGGCACTATTCATGAAAGAAAAAACTGAGAAGCTGGACTTCATGAAAAACAAAAGCAAACAAACAAAACTTCTCTGTGAAAGGCATAGTCAAGAGAATGAGAAGACAAGACATAAACTGGGAGAAAACATTTGCAAACGACATATCTGAGAAAAGACTATTATCCCAAATATACAAAAAACTTTAAAACTCAGTAAGAGAAACCCAATTAAAAAGTGGACAAATGTCTGAACAAATACCTTAAAATAAGACACATAGATAGCAAATAAGCATATGAAACAATGTTCCACATCGTATGTCATTTAGAAATGGCAAATTAAACCAGTGAGATGCCACCACACACCTTGTAGAATGGCCCAAATCCCAAACACTTAGAACACCAAATACTGGCGAAGATGTGGACAAACAGGAACTCTCGTCCCTTGCTATTAGGAATACATGATGTATAGCTACTTTGGAAGCCAATTTGTTAGTTTCTTGCAAAACTGAGCATATGATCCAGCAATTGATCTTTGGTATTTACCTAAAGGAGTTGAAAACTTATGTCTATACTCAGTAATTACTAATATCAACAAAATCAAATGGTGTTATTTCTCCAGTTGGTTCTTTGTTGTTTAAAGACACACATTAAAGTATTGATGGATGAAGTCATATTGAGTCTGATATTAGAGTCAAATAACCTTGCTAGTGGTTGAAGTTGGGAGTTAAGTGTGGATTCAGATGAAATAACATCGACTATAATCTGAACACTGTTGAAACTGAGTAATGTGAGTAATGGATAGAGTTCATTAGATTACTGTGGATAACTTTGCGTATGTCTGAAATTTGCCAGAAATTGGTAGAGTTTTTCCGGAGGCTCACATTGTCCACTGAAGTCATGTTATGTTTAATTTGTATTTTTGGAAACTATTGTTGTTGGTGGGAAATAAATTCTTCAAAAGACCTTCAGTGATTTGAAGGCAAAATCAAGATTGTTTTCTGGAAAAGGGGCATACAAGTTAATGGCTTAACTAAAATTATCTAATTTATTTTAAGTTTTTCTACTCTAATTTCTTTCTAATTAGGCCAAAATACTTTTGATCTTATTGCTACTTTGATGCAATGGACTTTCTAAAGAAATATTATAGTCTGTGAAGACAGTTACAAGTTGGCAAATGTGATCTGTGGTAAAACTTAGTGACTGTCTAAGTTTAGATGACTGGATAAGGTGATAAGGGGAAATCAGGACATTTTTGTGGAATATCTAAACACGTCTTGGGAATTTCCAAAACCACATGGGGAAAAGCAGTCTTATAAAGTCCTGAATTTCCAGAGGTCAAGCAAGTTGTAGACTCAGAGGTTGTTTTTGTGTGTTTTTTAATGGGCCACTAAAGAAATGTGTGACCATGGAAGGGGACGACTAGATAACTGGTGATATAGCATTCATTTTTAATTTATTATTGAGTTCTCTAAAGATAAATCAGGAGCATCCACTCAAAGTAACTTGTTAGTTTCACAATGTAATTACTTCTTCCTTAAAATAATTTTTTGGTAAATCAAAACTATCAGCATTCGATGGCTTTATAGCTCAGCTTGTATGGTGATACATATTCATTAACTTTTATAAATTTATAAAGGGATATATCTCAAAGATTTCACATGAATAATTTTCTCAGGATACTAAATGGCAAGGCAATAATTTAACAGTTTTGTTTGAAATTTAAGTATTCCTCCAAATAGAACCTAAGAATTCTTTCTATGTATTAGCAGTCCATGGAGCAGTTTTTAGTTACATATCATATCGATTCAAAAGGACTGTGGCCAGCAGCACTTAGGTCTACCAAGTAATGTGCCCTGAGTCTGAAGATAGTGAATAAACTTTATATCCGAGGAAAAGCATTGAATTTCATTTATAACACTTTAAACATAGATCAAAATAAAGTTGGATTAAAGCCAGTATAAATCACAGTAGAATCTGAAATTATATACTATGTATGTCAGTTTCTGATATCTTTAAATGTCAGAAAAATCCCATTGTGGATGCTGTGTGTATTGAAGAAGGAAATATATATATATATATATATATATT
>NC_048218.1:95087150-95095433 GCF_002007445.2 Ailuropoda melanoleuca
TTTTTTTTTTTTTTTTTTTGGATGGTGAGTGCTTTATGGATCAATAAGCCACGTGTCATGACAAAGTTCAAAAAAGCTTAGTAGTAGATTAGTATGAGATGAGAGGTGGAAATAATAAAATTAGTTTTTCTTTTTAATTTCCATCCTGCATATCTATAAATGGGATTGATTATAGTCTATACTTTTATAGTTGAAATAACTGCATCACATATATTTATTTTATTTTACACATTTAGTTACACATATTTGTTCCTTTAGAGTACTAATATTTCATTTACATCTTTACTTATGTTACCTTAAATACCTATGTTGGTCAATATTTTTCAAATTATAGATATCATCTTTTTATTTCCATTTTTTAGGGGAAAGGATGTTTTGTGTGTGTGTGTGTGTATATATATACACACACACATATATATATGTATGTATTTAAGATTTATTTATTTATTTTTAGAGAGAGACAGAGAGAGTGTGAGTGGGAGGAGGGGAAGAGGAAGAGGGAAAGAATCTCAAGCAGATGACTTGTAGAGCTGATGCAGGGCATAACCTCACAACCCTGAGACCATGACCTGAGCTGAAATCAAGAATCAGACGCTTAACCAACTGAGTCACCCAGGAGCCCTGTAAGGGTGATATTTAATATAATTAATACAGTTCATTCATTGATTCAATGAATAATCCTAACATCATCTTATGCTAGAACTGCTCTAGACACTAGAGTCAAAGCAGCGCACACATAGAAAAAAATTCTTTCATGAATTACATGTGCTGTTTGGAGAGAGTTATTAAACACACACAAACACATATGCATACACATACATATATATATATATATAGCAGGTGAACATAAGTATTATGATAAAAAAACAAGAGTACAATTATGGGCAATGATGTCATAAGGTCTATTTTATATCAGGAATAAGAAGTATCTCTTTGAATATTTGGCAATTTTAAACTATCCTAGAGCTGATCACTAAAGTTCTTTTTTTTTCTCTCCAAAAAAAGCCAGATTCTTAACTATAGAGAAGTAACAGATGGTTACCAGAGAGGAGGTGGGTGGAGTGATGGGTGAAATAGGTGAAAGGGATTAAGAGTACACTTATCTTGATGAGCGCTGAGTAATGTATGAGACTGCCGAATGGCTATGTTGTGCACCTGAAACTAATATAACATTGTATGTTAAGTACACTGGAATTAAAATTTTAAAAGTTAAAGTTCATTTTTTGGACAGAACATTGAATTGGGTCTGGTTTTTTTTTTTTTCCAATCCACTCTGAAAATGTGTCTTTTAATTGTATTTAGACCATTAACCTTAAGAGTGATTGTTAATATAGTTAGATTAATATCCACCACATGTGTAACTATTATTCTATTTATTTCATTTTTTCTTTTTTTTTCTCTGCTTTCTTTAGAAGGTTTTAATTGTGCATTTTGTATGATTCCATTTTTTTCTTAGTTTTTCTCCTAAGATTGTAATATAATGTTTTTAATCTACGTCCACCTTCTAATAACATGCCACTTCACATTTAGTTCCTGCATCATAGGAGAGAATACTCCCATTTCCTTCTATTTCTTGTAGCGTTGCTATCATTCATCTTATTTTGCCATATACTATCATCATAGATACATTACTGCTATTGTTACTTTCAATATTTATATATTAGGCGATTATGAATAAAAAGTTAAAATATTTTATTTTCCCTTCAATTATTCCTTCTCAGATGTTCTTTCTTCCTTTTTGTAGATCTGAGTTTCTGATGAGTATCATTTTGCTTCTCCCCAAAGAACTTCTTTTAACATTTCTTTTGCAGAGAAAGTCTGCTGGTGGTAAATTCCCTGGTGATAAGTTTTTGTTTGTCTGAGAAGCTCTTCATTTATTCTTCACATTCAAATGATAATTTTTCTGGGCATAATTCTCAGATTTTCTTTTTAACATCAAATATTTCACTCTAGCTTCTTTTTTACTTTCGTAGTTTCCTATTACCAGTCTACGTTAATTTGCATCCTTATTTCTCTTTTGGTAAAGTATATTTTTCTTGACTTCTTTTGTTCCATTCTCTCTATATGGTATGTGATATTCCAATTATGTGTATGTTCAGTGTTAAAAATTGTCCCACAGTTCTTATATGATTTGTCCTTTTTTGTAAGAAAACTATTTCTTCCCTTTTCATTTCAGTTTGGGGCATTTCTCTTGATCTGTCCTTAAGCTGATTCTTTGGTCGATTTGAGTCTATTGAGGACTGAACTGAAGGACCTCCTCGTTTATGCTACAGTTTTTTTTTTTTATTTCTAGTATTTCCTTCTTATTATTCTTACAGAATCAATCTTTCTTCTTATTTTATACATTTATTTTTGCACATTGTTTTTTTTTCAGTTATAGCTCTTAATATATTAATCACAGATATCTGAAGTTCTCTGAGAATTCCAAAGTCCGTGTCACGTCTAAGTCTCGTTCTGATGATTGCCCCATCTCTTCTGTGTTTTTTTCTTGCCTTTTGACATGTCTTGCAATTTATTCTGGAAGCTGAACAGGTTGTATCAGGTAATAGAAATGGAAGTAAATAGATCTCTAGCATGAAGATTTATGTTAGGCTGGCTATGAGTTAGTTTTCAATGTTTGCTATGGCTCTAAGTGCCAGAGGCTTCAAGTTCCTCTAAGGTCCTTATTTCTGTTTCCCCTTTTTACTTCCAACTTCCCTAAGTACTATAACTCAGAGCCTCTGTGTCTTGCATCTCCTACTATTATTATACTGATGCCCGTTGAAGTGGTAGTAAGAAGTGGGGGGGGGTGTAAGAGGATCTTTATGACCTTATGACTAAGTCTGTCTTTTATGGGCCTTCTTTTGATAATTCTGCTCCCCCAGATTAACGTACAACTACATATCTTAGTTTTATGTTCCCTCTTCCACGAGAAAAGAATGCTATCGGGGGCTGCAGTGGTAGAAATGTGCTTCCCCAGGTGGGATAAGGCTTTGGTAAGATATTTCCTCTATAGAGTAAACCTTTGCTATGAATAATGCTCTAAGAATATTTCACAGTATTTCTTCTGCTCCTGCCAGAGCCACAAGAGGGTCTTTTAACTCTGCACCATCAGAACCTTGGTGGGGTTCATGAAAATAAAATACAAAAATGTGGGGAGATCTCCCTAAGTCTGTGACTTCCAGGAATTTCTGATTCTCAAGCTTGTCTACATCCAGCTTCCAGGATTCATTAATTTTATCATTTAATTGGATTTTTCTCCAGTTAAGCAGATCATGACTGTAACTCTCTGCATTCACCAGTCTTCCAAGATTTGGTAGTGGTTGTTTGCCCAAGACCTCAGTTTTCTGATGGGTGCAACGTAAGTCATTGACTTTCAGTTTGTCTGTCTTTTTCTGTCCTTGCCATAAGGATAGAAGTGATGATTTTCAAGTTCTTCACATTTTGAACTGAACCCAGGAGGTTGAATTTTAAGGGCTAATACATAGAGAACAGATTATATGGGGCTAGTATGGAAGCAAGTGTGATTTTAAGAGGCAGTTGTATTTTGGCTATATTTTAAAGGAAGGTTTGCATGACGGAGGTGGCGGGAGTTATGTATCAAAGATGACACCAAAGTTTTAAACATAAGTAACAGAGCTGAGTTGCCAAATGGGCAACTGTCTTTAGGGAACAATGGAAGGAAGCAAAGTTTTGTGGGTTGTCAAAAGAAAAACAAACAAACTGCCACCTACCAACTTGGAGTGGCCTGACTCTTTCTTTGGTTTCTTTCTACCTTCTGAGTACAGGGGCCAATTTCAGATTACAAGGAAGCTCCAGGGAGAGTTATGAACCAACATTGTTGAGAACTAAAAATCCTTCTTTCAAAGACTGAATTCATCATAACTTCATTTTATGTATGAAGAAGAGTAAAAGTAATTAAATTTTGAATAGAGAAATGCCTTGGAAACCAGGGTCATTCTCACTGTTCTTTAGTTCAGCATATTATCACTTAAGATATGCTTTCTCTTTAAATTCCTCGAAAGCTATAAATGATAAAAAAAATAACTACTTCTCACTACACACTGATTATGTTAAATGCTATTTATAAATTTTGTTTCTTTTCCCATCACCAAATTTTTAATTATATTGCAATAGACTTAGTTTGTATTGCGATCTAATGTTTTATATAAATTGGACTATGATGGCAAATGTGTTTTAGAAGTTTCTGAAAGTTCATCTGTAAATTTGAAAGCAAATGGTAAGAGTATATTATAAAAAATAGTCCCAGTTTAATGAAGCTGAAACCTTCTTCCAGTCTTATTCTGAGATCTTCAGCAGCAGGAGTACACTTTTTAAATTATTTAACTACATCAATTTCTGGTGTTATTTAGAGGATGGAGACTCTATGTATTCTTAAGTTTAAACATGTATTTAGTTTACTACTGCATTTAATTTGCATAGCTAATTATGGCCCTCATGGAATATATTATGTACATACCAAAATATAAAAAAATTAAATAGTCTTCCAGAATACATGTTGAAACATTTACATTATTTTGTAAAATTCGAATTGTGTTTACATTTCGTATTATTTGATACATAACTTCAGCATCTAGATAATTCTCTATTTCTCTTTCCAAGTATTTTTTCACGTACTGCTTCCTTGGTTGGAAATATATTTAGATTAGCTTAGTTAAAAGCCTAGTTAGGAAGAAAAAAGAGAAACAGAGGGCCTGGAATAGACAAGCCTTAGTAGTGAAATGGAACCTGAGTTGAATGCTGTGCATTTTTCTCTTTCTCCTTTTCTCCCTTTCACTGTCTTCCCTGCTGTTTTCAATAAATCCTATCCATCCTTACTGAATGTTTTCAATTCCTTAGTTTTCACGGCAAAATAATCAATTAATATGCCAAGCCTTGCCCTCCTACATTGAAGAAACTGGCCACAAAGAAGGTGTAGTCCCTGAACCAAATTCTATAACCCTTAAAATGGATGTCACTCAGTCCATTTGGGTGAGATTTTTCTCCCCTAAAACAGTCAACTGTGGCATAATACGATAATGTTGAGTTTGAGAACCACTAATCTTCTTTTAGCCATTGTTGTTGTTAGGAGTGATAGAAAGGATTATTTCTAAAATGGTCTTGGTGATGATATTTCTGAAATGATATGATGATTAAGGATAAATGTGTGGAATTGTATGGACTCAAAGGATCCACTGTGATAGTCTCCCTAGTTAAAACTAAAATTAAACCCAAATTGCTTTAAAATAAAATTAAAACAATCACTGTTTCGGGGTACATGCCTATTTCCGATTGGCCAGATGCAGACCCAAAGAGACAAGATGAATAAGAGTTCATGTGATGATATCTTAATCTTTGTCTTTATAGTCACTGAGACGGGTTACTTAAATAGTTCCTTACATAATACTCTGACGGAGTCTGTGTGGAATGGACTACTGTATGTTCTGGCGCTGAATATAAAAGTCATAAATGATCAGATGGAGATGAACATATCAAAATATTGCAGTGTGAAAATATCTGGAAAAAGACTAATACTTTTCTACTAAATGCATAAATGCATTCCTCTCCTTCTTATGGACACTTACTAAGTGTTAAATTGTAACACTGTGAGTATGTGAGGAAATGGGTACACCCACTTCCTCAATACACACAAGAAGCTAGAGAAATCTTTAGAACTAATAGCAATCATCCATTCACCCGTCCACTTAAAAAGAATCAGCTTATACTACCTAAGTTTAGAGACAGGTAACTTTTGAGGTATTGCAATTTTAACATGATAATTATCTGATTTTGGGTATGCTACTCAACTTTTCTGTGTGTCACTATTCTCTTCTACAAAAAGGAGATAATAATATCCTCTTAGGAGGTGTATTTTTAGAATCATATAAAATAATGTTTTCAAAGTTCCTGGCACTCGATATATGGTCAAACAAATACAATGACTGTGATTAGTTTTATCATTAATCATCACCATTATCATCATCAATTATTAAGTAATCACTATGAGGACAAAGTGATAAGTGATACTGGGAAATAATGATAAATCATATAATTTTCTCTGTTCAAGCTCTTCATGCAGAAACCTTCACCTTCTAATAGCTCATGACAGATCTAAATTACAGAATTCTCATGGCTGACCCCTTATATGGAGTGTTCAGTTTACACTGCCATTCATATGACAGAAATTTAGAACAAGTCCTGCCAGTCGTGATGTGCTCAGATTCAAGTCTCCCATTACTGACTCTCATCTTCACAAATCTCCAGCTTCATTAATTTGTTGTAGGTCCTTTTGCCTTTTCCCCCTTTGTCCACAAAGGCACTCTCTATGTTTGAACAAACTTTCACACCAAACACTGAAGTTATAAGGGAACAAAGGTACATTTCTCACACTTTGGATGAGAATATGAGAATATTTCTTATACCATGTGTGTTTTAAAATGTTTCTCTGCCTGAGGTCCAAGCAACTGTTTCTAACTATCATTTGTTTTTTGCAGTCCCACTGCATTGACATACTACAAGCATTTTTAAAGTGTAACTACCTATACTTAGCTTCTTGGAAGGTGCTTGTTTTCTGCTGCCTTAATAAGCTATCTGTAGTGAACCATGCCTTGTAGTTATGAAAAGGCATCGGCCCCAGTGGTTTCATTGGCATTTCTGTCTGCCAGCAGAAAGCAATGTAAGAAATAATAAGACAAAATAAAACTGTAATAAAAAATCACACAATATTATTCCTAAAAGGTTTTTCTCCCGTGGGCAGAACGTAATCAAATATCACAAGGTAAGGTTAACATAACTTTATAAATCCTCATCTTCCCCAATATACCAATTCATCTAGAAGTTAATGTATAATATTTTCTTCTTTCTTGCATTTGTAACAATACATAGATAGCTTACTGTCATATATATGTAAATAGAGATCTCATTTAGTATCTTTTATACTACTATGTTATACATCCACTTAGCTCTAAACACATGCAACCGCTTTTACTTTGCAGTGTTTGGTCATATGCAATCATAATGCATTTATGATGGATTACAAAATATATTGGTCAGTATTATATTATTTCTGAAAAGTGATATACTCTAATGGATGTTAGTTGATCAAAAATACTCTAAATTAGAGATGAGTATTATTTTCTGTATCACTTTCCTCATAAAGCAACAGAGAAAACAATATGCAATTTTAAAATTGATATTATTGGTAGATCTTACACTTTGTATTTTAAATGATCATTTTTATGTTCACTCCAACATGGACATATGAAGTTTCTTCTTTTAAAAATAAGAGCAAAAAATAAGGGCAAAAAGTTTATTTGCTTTTTTAAAAAAAATAACATATTTACTGATAGCTGTTGGACTGCTCAGTTATTCTGAGTTCTGAACAAACTCACTCAGCGTGATTGTTTTTCTTTCCCTGTTTATGAGAGGCCTCCATGCAGGACTTTGTATCCAGATTAATAAACTGGTTGTCTCCAATTAGCTGTGCTTGGTGAAGGTTTCACATATAGTTCAGGGGCTCAGTAAGTTAATTAGTGTGAAAATCTATGCCATAGTCATCAACCATTCCTACGCCCTACTTACTACTTTTATATACCCCCATGAAATATCCATAGAGAATCCACAGACAATTCTCATTCTCTGCTTTTGCAGAGTTCCCAATGTATCCTCAACACACTGATTCTCCTCTCTACTGGGCCTCAGCTTAGACTCTTCACTACATCTGGAATGCAAAGTCATCACCCCTATCTAAAAAGAAATCACTGCCTCTTCTTCCAGCCTGACTAAAAGACACATCCACCTAAAACGTTCTCCCGTGGGGATGAAACTTTTCCCTCTGCCATTTGTCTGCAGGATTGTGCTTATTTACAGTGTACAATATTTTGTCTTCTCCAATAGGCAGTGTATACATTTTTGCCTTCAATATTCTGTGTAATCTCCATAAATTCATTTTTAAAATTTTTTAAAATTATATTACGTTAGTCACCATACAGTACATCCCTGGTTTCTGATGTAAAGTTTGATGATTCGATAGTTGGCGTATAACACCCAGTGCACCATGCAATACGTGCCCTCCTTACTACCCGTCACCAGTCTATCCCATTCCCCCACCCCCCTCCCCTCCGNTCCGAAGCCCTCAGTTTGTTTCTCAGAGTCCATAGACTCTCATGCTTCATTCCCCCTTCTGATTACCCCCCCTTTCTTTATCCCTTTCTTCCTCTACCTATCATCCTAGTTATGTTCCATAGATGAGAGAAATCATATGATAATTATCTTTCTCTGCTTGACTTATTTCACTTAGCATTA
>NC_048218.1:95095533-95196511 GCF_002007445.2 Ailuropoda melanoleuca
GAGACAGGAATCCATCAAAATTCTAGAGGAGAACATAGGCAGCAACCTCTATGACATCGGCCACAGCAACTCTTCATAAATTCATTTTTAAAACTTGCAAAGATTAGCACTCAATAAATGCTTTTGGAAAAATGATGTAAATATCATTTTTTTATATAAATGTAGAAATGGGTTAGGAGCTTTAAGTAACAACGTAAGATTACTTTTCTAATAATAAATTGGTAGGAACAAAATTCAGGTTGCCTGGCAATCAATCCTTTCCACCATCTGGAATCGACTTCATCCTGTATCTATTTTCTCACACCCTGTGCGTATTTAGATTGTGCTTTCTATTAAATTGTTTCTAGCAATCCTCACTTTCAATAAAACTGAGGAGGTAAGTTTGTAAAGAATGTGCATATAAAGTTAGATTTTAGGGACTCCTGGGTGGCCCAGTCAGTTAAGTGTCTACCTTTGGCTCAGGTCATATCCCAGGGTCCTGGGTTCAAGTCCCACATCGGGCTCCCTGGTCAGCTGGGAGCCTGCTTCTCCCTCTGCCTGCAGTTCCCCTTGCTTATGCTCTCTCTCTGACAAATAAATAAATAAATAAATAAATAAATAAAATTTTTTTAAAAAAATTAGATTTTATATTTTGGGCACTGTTCACTCTTGGTGCACTCTTATCAATGACTTCTGGGGTCTTGTTTTCAGAATTGTCATGTAAATCAAAAATCTAGGGGACAGGGGCACCTGGGTGGTTCAGTCAGTGAAGCATCTACCTTTGGCTCAGGTCATGATCTCAGGGTCCTGGGATCGAGCCCTGCATCAAGCTCCCTACTCAGTGGGGAGTCTGCTTCTCCCTCGTTCTCTGCTTCTCCTCCTGCTCTTTCTCTCTCTCTGATAAATAAATAAAATCTTAACTGTACAAAGTTTAGTGTAGTATTATTAAATTTGTCAGAAAAATATAAGTATTGTACAATTTGGCCAATCTAAGAGTCTTGACTTCATCCTGGGAACATTCCATTCATTCCTGCTAATAATATCCCTCTAAAGAGATAGTTGTCTGTGGAAATGAATAAAAGAAGGTTCACAAACCCTGAAATTTCTACACTGATCATTATAAGCACTTGAGGAATATATCGGCAAACAATTTAACACAGGGGTATTTATTTAGAGAAATGATAAATAAATTTAATTTAGTCAACCTATAAAGTAGAGAAGGTAGATATTATTTCCTGTTTATAAGTGAAGAAGCAAAGTGACTTGGCCAAGTTTAATGGCTAGTAACTGGTTGATAGTGGGAGTTAGTTATTCCTGTTACTAGTCCATTTCCCCCATTCCATTATCTTATATTCACTTAAGAAACAATTACTGTGGACACTGAAGCACTATTTTCTTCTTCTGGATTTTTCTGATAGCCTGTTTGAAACATTTTTCTCATTATTTTTAATGGTTAGTGAATGTTTATCCACTCCCAGACTGTTCTAAGCGCATTAATTCTATTAACCAATTCATCCTCCTCAACAATAGCATAAGAAGACAAATATGCCGCTTAAAGTTAGATCCTACCAATCTCTCATTCTTTGCATCAATCCTGTGAGGTAGCTTGTTAATATTTTTTCCATTTTAGGGATGAAAAGTAAGACATGGGAGCTAAAACAGCCTTTGACATCAGGCTGACCTCAGAACCTGCACTCTCGTGTTAGTTTGCTAAGACCCCTACAAGTAGTACAAGCTTACATGGTTATCTTCTTTCTCTGGGTTTCCATTTTCTGACCTATAAGATGAATAGGATAATAGTTCTTATGTTAAAACACGACTGTGTTAATTAAATATGTTTAATGCGCTTACCAGGGCAACTGGCACAGTACTAGTTCTTTTAAAAATGATAGCTCCTATTTCACTGCCTTTTAAATCAGTGTCTCTGATTTAATCCATCCATTAATATTAAGCAGTAAAATTAGACATGAATTTAATTTTTTAATCAAAGATATGTCAACTCTAGAACCTTAGGCAATCACTGACAATAGCTCATGGCCATGGGGGTAAAATCATAGCAGAATTGAGTTGTCTGATATGATGAGACCAGCTGGCCATACATAAAACTGACATAGAGTAAGCACGACAGAGTTACACCCAAAAACCCAAATGAGGCAATATTACATTGTAACCATCAACTGTTAAGTCTAACTACTATAACTAAAGAGATATTTGAAATAATTGATATTTTTCTCAGTAACACCTTTTATTTGCAGGAATTTAGGAAACTGGTTTTTAAGAGAAGAAAATAAAAAACAAAAGGCTACCACTGCTCCAGCTATCTACTGTTATATAACAAGCCACAGCAAAATTTCGAGATTTAAAGCAATAACTTGTTATTATTTCTCACAGCGCAGCAGGCTGACTCTACTCTGGGGCCCCTCATTCAGTTACAAATATATGGTAGATGGGTCTAGAGTCACCTGAAGGCTACTTCTCTCACAAGTCTTGTTCCTGGTGGGATATCTGAAGGAACTGAGGAGTTGTCAAGCACCCACGTGTGTGTTGTATGTGTGTGTGCACGCATATGTGTGCGAGCACATGTGTTTCTCTGTCTCTTTCTCTGTCCATACAGACTATTCCCGTGGATAGTTTAGACTTCCTCACAGCATGGTGATTAGGGTAGTTGAACAATTCACATGGCATCTGGCTTCCCTAGAGCAAGCATTTTAAAGAAACAAAGTAAAAACTGTTAATCCCTTAAAGTTTGGGATGGCTAACTGTCATATAATCAATTATCCCATATTCCATGATCAAAGTAGTCCCAGAGTCTGCCCAGATTCAAGAGGAGGGGAAACAGATGCCACCTTTCAATGAAAGAAATACCAAAGGGTTTGTGGCCATCTTTAATCTTCCACAACATTCATACACTTTCAGCTATTTTAAGCATATATACTTTGCATCAATAAAATCATATTATTTGTTAAATAATAAGATTACTTAGAGCATATCTTCAAAGATTTTTTTGGCATTTAATAAATTTACAGTATGTCATTAATGGATATTCATAAACTATGTAAATATTCCTACAGTTGCATGTCAATTTATCATTTCTCACTTTTAGAATCAGCAGCGTGATGAGCACCATTTAGCTTAATTGTGGAGGAATTCTAAAGTAATTTCCATAAGAAATATCCCAAGAATCAGGACTACTGAATTTTAATATGTACTGAGAAATGTTTAAATGTGAAATAAACCATGAAGCCCCACGACGTTTCTCCTATCTAAATCAAAGGGTTCCTATAAACTCATCTCGTTACTACTGCAAAAGAATTTTTTTAGAACACTTCACCAAGGATTTTGCAGAGCTGGTATATTTAACCAGTCCATATTCAAACAGTGTTAAAGCTCAAATTCTTCCAATATTTTATGTTTTGATATGATTTATGCAATGGCTGCAATAATGGAATCACTGAGGGAGAAATCCTAGATGTTTTAGGTAGAATGTGCCAAACTAATTCTGGACAGTAACAAAAAGAATTCTCTACAGAAGAATCTGAGTTGAGATACCTGTATATGGATCTAGATCTAGAAACAATCAATAAACCAATAAATTCTCAACTAAATCTGAACGTAAAGGCGAACAATGCCAGAGACGGCACAAAGAAAGCTACAATAACCCTAGCTGTACAAATAATGAAGCTATACAATAATCCTAGCTCCTCATTGGATGTGTATCTCCCCACCCAAAATGGTAGTAATATGAAAACATAACTCCAGTTACAGTTGGAGATGACAGGTAGCTTACGTTTGGTCAATAGGCTGAACTATGTGACCCTGTTTTGCTGTTGTTTATACTGTCCCAACAAGTTTTAGGGCTCTACCAGACTCCTTAATATTATATGCTATACAAAAACCAAGGGTATCTTAAGAAATTTTGTGAAATCAGACTCAGTAGCTTTCTAACTAGGTAAACAATAATAAATGCTTTATTGAAGCTTGTGACAACTGTTACAGTGGAAGACATACTGAATTGTGCTAGGTCTCTGGAGCTCTTTATCCTCAGTAGAAAGAGGCAAGACTTCCCACTGTTCTCAAACCTGATGTGGAGATTGGGCTGTGTACAAGAGCAGGACTCAGAGAAGGACACAAATCCGAGGTGTTACTATTCGGATGTATAACTTTTTAAATTATTCACAATGAAGATAAGTATGTCATATTTTAAATACCTTAAAATAGGTATTTTCCCATGTAAAATTTAACTAAAATTAATATAAATACATCTCTCAAGGGGTCTTATTTCTTAATTTGCATATGACTGTTTTACTTTTATCTCCCATATAACTTCCTTACAGTTTGAATAATCAAGAAAGGACAAAACTGGATGCTAAACAATTTTGAAGTGTGTTTTGTAGATTGTCTTTTAGACATTATATTGTCCCTCCGTCTAAACTCAGATAAGTAATTTTAAAGTTTTGATCATTTTTTTTCTCTAGAGGTTTTTATTACTTTTGTACATTTGCCTAATTATTAATTTCCCAATTAGGGTTGGATAAAATAAAAAGTAACCAGAGAAACCACTGTACAAGTGACTCCATGGTTTTTTAAGGATTGTAATACTTAAGGCAATTGAATCTTGCAGGCAGAACGATTAATGGATAACTGCCAAGATTTCCATTGGCTGGGTTAATCTATGTTACTTAGATTCAAGTCAGTACTCTGGTCATTCAAACATTGAAAGAAAGAAACATCCAAGGTGGAATATTTTTAACATGTTTGATTTCATGTTTACATTATGCCTCTGGCAAGACGCACCACTGGAATGCACAACAAAAAAAAACAGAACAGAGAAAGAAAGAACAGATGAAGTTAAGAACGCATTGAAAGTTCTAGTCTGACACTTCAAAAGCCACTCTGTTCATTTACAGATTAAAGTGTTAGAAGGGAAAAAACTGGTAAAACATTCTTCCTCCCTATAGTAAAACAAATACTTTTATAAATAAATCACCACTGTATTAGCAGCTGGTAAAGAGGATAGATCTTCCCTATTTTGCCCAATAAGGTATTCTAGCTTGACGCAGATGCGGAACCTTTAACCTCTACGATTGGAGAGCAGACCTCAAACTGTAATTCTATTAGACTAAAAATCCATATGTGCTTTTTCAAAACTACTTGGGAATAAAATTTTTGATATTTAACAATTCGTACACACAGAAAACAGAATTGTAACTAACTTTGACTTCTGTATACTGTTTTTCCCTTTGGAGAAGTGAGTAATATTAGTTGCTTATATTTACACATTTTTATTTTATTTTATTTTGAGAGAGAGAGAAAGTGTACTTGGGGGGGAGGGGCAGTGGGGGACGGCAAGAGAGAATCTTAAGCAGGCTCCATGCCCAGCTCTGAGCCCCACTCAGTGCTCAATCTCATGACCCTGATAAGCTGAAATCAAGTCGGATGCTAAACCAACTGAGCCACCCAGGTGCCCCTATACATTTATATTTTAAAGTGCTTTTTATTTTGTAACCCAAAGTCTTATACAATTAGGGGAAATTATAATGAGAAGTGATAAGGCAATGCAGTATGCCAAACCAACTTCCCAATGAAGATGAATATGTTTCGGGGATTGAGTTACGTCTGGAGATCATCTATTCCAACTCTTTCATTTCGCCAACTTGGAAACTGAGGTCCCAAACAAAAGCGAAGAAAGAAATTTTCAAGACCACATAGTTATCGACAAAACAAGATCGAGATTCTTGCTCTGCTAATTCTTCATCTGGAATTGTTGCAACATCATGTGCTTCTGTACAGCTTGAGCCGCTCAGGTGCTATGAATGTTGGCAATTTAGAATATGTCAAATTAGAAAATGCCTGTCAGTAAGAATTTTTATCCAAAAGGCACAACACTTACTAGATATTCTGAATAAATATGAACTTAGATTTCAAAAGAGTGTGTGTGTATGTGTGTAAGGCTCAAATGCAAATATAGAAGGTTTCCTGTAACCTAATGGAAGAAAAGACAAAGCTATCCATTCAAAAATAGGCAATGGAGAATTCTCACAAAACATATCAGACGTAAAATAAATCAGAAGACAACAGTTACATTTCAAACAATTAGATATTAATTGTCTTTTAAAAATCTGCTGAGGACTGAGATATAAAAAAACTATTTTTCTGGAGGAGTGCCCCACTGAAGATGGGAGAAAATTGGTAATTAAGGAGGGAATTTGTACTGCGGCATAGAGAATACCTTCTGCTAAATTCTCTGCATTGTTTGCTCTGGCCCTCCAGCCTAACAGATGAATTATTGTACAATGAAGGTCAGTTTCTCATACCGACAGTATTCCCACAGCATCTACCCACACATAGTACCTTTGTTCTAAAGCCAAGTTATTGGTTTAATGGAATAAATGGTGTTATCAGAAAAAGAAATGTAAAGCGACCTATGCATCAGTGTTATCTATGAATTATTGCATTGCAACTTCTCTAGTTATGCCAAAGTTGGAAAAATATTTGCGGATCATTTGCTACACGTCCCACAATAGTGGGAAATTCTGTCAATGTATTGTTATAAATTGATGCTGGCATTACAAGAGGCCCTGAGTGGCTTTCAGTGTGAAAGCTAATACATTTTATATTAGCATTTCTGCTTAGAAAATCTCTAACTAGGCTGCCAAAGGGGTTAATAAATTTGAGAAAACAAATTTGTTATTTTTTTCATATGCAGTCTCATGATTATACTGTTTAATATTTATTAGTAGAGTCAATAAAATTTTTTGAAATTACTTGATTGTTTCATGACCTAAAAAGTAACTCTCACAAATGTTTTGACAACGCAAATGCTGAATGCCTTGAGCAATTTAATTATCAAGTTTCTGGGTATGTATTTTGATGAATATCTTATATTCATAATCCACAAAGTCCACATTGATCTCTCTTTCAGGCTATAACACAGATTTCCCCTTTTAAATACATAATTAACGAGATCGATAGTCCCTGAAGGATACAATTTTGAAATAAATAGTTGGATAAAAAAATAAAACACAGGGCTTTTCAGATAAGGACCCATTATTTCCATATAATTTGAGTAGGGCCGTAAAAAACAGGCATGAAATTTGAAAAGGACTGGTGAGGGGCGCCTGGGTGGCACAGAGGTTGGGCGTCTGCCTTCGGCTCAGGGCATGATCCCGGAGTTCTGGGATCGAGCCCCACATCAGGCTCCTACGCTGGGAGCCTGCTTCTTTCCCACTCCCCCTGCTTGTGTTCCCTCTCTTGCTGGCTGTCTCTATCTCTGTCGAATAAATAAATAAAATCTTAAAAAAAATAAATAAAATCTTAAAAAAAATGAAAAGGACTGGTGATATAAAATATTAAGCACATTCTGTATACCAGGTAATAATATTATAAATACTTATTATTAAGCTTGAATGTGATTTTCTTTGAGTTAGATATTACAGTTCCTTTTTCAGATCAAGAAACTAAAACAACAGTTTAGTTTGAGGAACTTTCTAAGCTAACATAGTTTCTACATCAGTAAATAATGTTTATATTTCAAAATACATCATTACTCATCACTCTAGACTGGAGCAGGAATTCTGAATACTTGGCCCAGGGTCTACTTTCTTAAAAGAGACTGAGGCCTCCACATCATTTATTCTGCCTTTACCAGTTAATACGAGGATTAAGGAGTGCACTCTCTGTAATGAGCATGGGGTGATGCATGGAAGTGTTGGATTACTATATTGTACACCTAAAACTAATATATCACTGCATGTTAACTGGAATTAAAATACAAAAAAAAAAAAAAAGTAAATAAAGTACATGTGGCCTGGGCCATCTGTTTTCTATCATCAGATGTTCTGAACTTTCTTATTACTGAAACCCAAACTCTTCCACTGCACTCTCAATAACTATGCATGCTAAGAACCACACCCCCACCCCGGTATCTTTAACCTCATAGCTAAAAGTTCTCTCCACTTCCAAACTTTCTTTGAATGATTCACTATTGAGAACACCACTTGAGTTGTAGCTGTTCAATCAAGTTCTCGTGTAATTAAATTTTGCAGATTTTTGGGTCTTTCGTCTATGTTTCCAGTTATCTCTGCAGATAGTGGAGAGATTACTGCTAATCCCTTGATTTTAAAGAAACCCTGCTGCCATGGTCTGAATGCTTGTGTCCCCCAAAATTCATTTGCTGAAATTCTAACCTCCAAAGGTGATGGGTGATGGTATTAGGTGGGGACTTTGGGAGATGATTAGGTAATGAATTAATGCTCTTACAAAACAGAACTCCCTAGCCACTTCCAACATGTGAATATACACTGAGAAGTCTGTAACCCAAAAGAAAGCCTTCACCAGAATCTGACCATTCTGGCACCCTTTTCTTGAACTTCTAGCTTTCAGCAAGAGAAAAATAAATTTCTGTTATTTATAAGCTACCCAGTCTGTGGTATTTTGTTATGGCAGCCCGAACAGACTAAGACACGCCATGTTCTCCTCACATCCTGTGGTTGCCCTTCATTGATTCCTGCTACCAACACTTCATCATATATTGGCACATGACTTATTCTCTCTTTAAACTCCAAACCCTGCCATGTTACTGTGCACTTCTACAAGCAGCCGAACACTCCCTCAGTCACTCTGCCCAGGGAAGTCCTGAGCCTGTTCATAACCACTTCTCTACTCCACTTATATCAGCCACTTCCACACTAACGTCCACAACTGTCAACACATTAAATCAAACTAATTCCAAAATCATTCATTCAATAATCTTCCTCTGAACCAACCTTCGGCTACTCTCAGTTTGCTCATTTCACTGTGACCTCTTTTCAACCTTTTAAAAATACGCAATCCATTTCTCTACATTTTTCCATTCCTTTAATATTATTTTTAATTATTCTATTTTTAATTTTCTCATAATATAGCTTAGATTGCTAACTCACAAAGATACTTTGCTGGACTAAATTTTACTAAATCTTGATGGAAAAATCCCAATATTGAATGAATCTAATTCTGAAATTCTCCACACTGGTCCCTCACCATTCTAAAAGGACATACCAAGACAAACTGTTTCCAGCATAAATTCATGAAAAACAAACAATGGGGAGGGGGCATTAGAAACACTAAGCAGACTTACCATCTCTCTAGCCATTCTCTCTCTACAAATCAAATCAAATCTTTTCTTTCATTCTGAAACTTCTAAATCTTCCCATTATTCTCTGATTACATTGCTTCCTGATTTACAGACAAGAGCAGTTATCAGATGAGAACTCCCTTATTATGTCATTACTTAACACAAGGTACTACCTGTATCTAGTGGTAAGTTTATCCAAAGCATCATCCCAAAAAGCATCAGTAGCTTTGTGCAGGGGCTGGGAGGAAGATGCTACCAAGTGTTGAGAGCTTCAGAGTAATGGACGCTCCAACCAACACTCATGCCCAAAAGGAAAAGATTTCCCATGAGTGAGAGCATGAAGAACTGAGTTTGTAAATGATTTCAAGTACTGGGAAAAGGAGTTACAGGCTTTGAATTGTGGGTAAGTGCAAAAACAAAATACTTGTGGAGTCAGCAAGTAATTAAATAGGTGTGTGGTGGTCAGAACTCTTAAAGATCTCAGAAATATCCATTTAATACTCATTTTCAAAAAAAGCAGAAAACTACCCTGCATGCAACATTCAAATTTAGCAAGCCAGAAAACCTGGGATGAAAGAAATTAATTTAGAAGGTGAGGGGTAGAAAGAAAGCAGACAGAAAGTGCAGTGATAGTAAAATACAACATAAAACTTTGAAAGCATGTTCTGGAAAGGCAGTACCTGCAGAGCTTTAGAAAGACCTGGAAATGAGAAACCACACGGAGAACAATAAAACATTCTGAAGGACAATAAAGCTATGAAGTGGCTACACAGAAGATCACGTCTTGAGTGGGTCATGGACGGTAATAACAGAGGAGGAAACACTGAAATTGGAAAACTTCGGAAAATACCTTGGCTTTACCACCTCCTTCACAGAGAACTAATAGTATTCAAATATGGAGAACAAAAAGGATTTATGCAGAGTTATCCTGAGAAAAAATAAAAGTGAACCAAATTTTCTTCAAGATAAAATAAAAACAGAAAAATAGGGACTACAAATCTTATGAAACAATTACCTAATATTTTTAACTAAAGTAAAATAAATGTAAAAAGCTATACCGGCCTCAAAAGAATGAAAAAGTCAGAAATACGTTTGCTTGGAAATGAACTATCTAGATAATAAGAAATTGAAAAAAATGAAAACTAACAAAAATCAGGAAATATAAACAAATTAAAAACCATTTTGGAAATGAAGGCTAAATTAGGGGGAAAATAGGAACATAACAGACCCCACAAAAAAACTCAGTAAGTTAACTAGAGAATGGAAAGGAAAAACTATCTCATTAAAATTTAAAAGGAAACAATTAGGAAGTGATAAATGCTGAACACAACTAAAGAAGATGCAACATACATATTTGGGATCCTTGAAAAGTAAAATCAACTCAAAAGTTTATTAAGTATTTCTTGAATTATTTGATAGAATGACGGTTTTTAATTTAGCTGCTGGTCTCTTCACACATGGACTGATCCACATTAATGAAAACTGGTTTATTTTGAAGCATAGCATTTTCTTAGAGTATGTAACTGCCCTTAGTGATTTTTTCTCAATGTGTAAGCAGTTATCATCTCTACGGAGAGTGCAATAACATTTTGTTGTGTCTAAATGTATAAGAACCAAATTCTTCATGAGAATGAGATTGGCTTTCTCCAAAATAGTCAGACAATTAAAATCTTAGATCATATGTTTAATTTGAACAATCTGTTGTCTTATACTTTCACATTCTCATTCAAACAGTTGCACTTTTTAAAGGCATTTGGTCATTTCACATGGATGGGGAAAAATCATCTCTATGCTTGCTTTTTAATTAGTTTGTTCAATTTGCTGAGCCTTCTTTTTTCTCCTTGTTTTCTAATTACGACGGAGAATCTGAAGCAGATGCAGAAGCAGCATGACCTACTTGAAAACTCAGCGGCCAGGCCTGTAAGCTTTGTGGCGTAGCGTCAACACTAAGCAACTATCAATCCAAGTGAATTCCAATATGCAACTGAAGTCAGTAGTATGGACTGGTGTCGAACTTTCAAGCATTTGCCTTATTTATTGAATGACCTAATCCTTCTAAATGAAAATGGGGAGAAGGTGGAGTAGGAAGATAAGGATAGACTCTAATACTAAGGTCCTTAGGGCTCCTATCTGAATTTCAGAATTGCTGTCTAATAAATATTTATTAGTGTCCCTCCTCTTATATGTAGACAATAACTATAAATATAGAAGACCGAATAAAAATTAAGTGCTAAACTGGAATTAGATATTGAAACTGAGTAACAATATTCTTTAGTAAATCTCCCCTGGGATACTATCCTGTGTATAGAATATATTTTTTGTGCTTATTAATTAAAATTTTTTAAGTGATCACTAAAATTGTGTCTCCTGACCTACAGAATATATCAAATGTATGTTCTCAGGTCCTTGTGCTAGATGCAAAGTAAATATGAGAAACGCAAATTGAAATTTCTATGAATGCATCATTTTGCAAAATGAGCTTTACAAATTCCATGTTTTATGCAACCCCTCAAAACAAAAACAAAAACAAAAAAACAAGTGCTTACTAAGCTAAATGATGCTGAAAGAGTTTATCAGCTGAATGATGTCAGTCAGCAATTAAGAACAGTCAAGCTTTGCAGAAAGCAGCCAGATATTTAAAGGAAAAGTTCTTTACAAATATCATAAGAAAAGGAAAATGTCTATGACTCTTCTATATTTTTTAGAATAGAAAAATAAGAATAAGAAAATAAAATTTTAAAAATAAGAACACAGGGGTGCCTGGGTGGCTCAGTTGGTTGTGTCCGACTCTTGATTTTGGCTCAGGTCATGATCTCAGGGTTGTGAGGCTCAGAGCTGGGCATGGAGCAAGCTTAAGATTCTCTCTGTCCCTCTCCCTCATCCCCTCCCCCACTCTTTTTTCTCTCTAAAAAAAATAAATAAAAAAAAGTAAAAACACCACATTTTAAATTTCGTAACAGTAAAATAGTATTATGTATCCTTAACTTTTGCATTTTTTAAATTTTGAAAAATTGGGGCGCCTGGGTGGCTCAGTTGTTAAGCGTCTGCCTTCGGCTCAGGGCGTGATCCCAGCGTTCTGGGATGGAGCCCCACATCAGGCTCCTCTGCTATGAGCCTGCTTCTTCCTCTCCCACTCCCCCTGCCTGTGTTCCCTCTCTCGCTGCTGGCTGTCTCTCTGTTATAAATAAATAAAATCTTGAAAGAAAGAAAAGAAAGAAAAGAAAGGAAAGAAAGGAAAGAAAGAAAGAGAAAAAAATAATAGCATAATTAGGACTTCGATGTAATTTCAGTTCCAACACATCCATTTACCGTTTTTTTCTAAACCTTAGTTTCTTCATATATAAGTGGATTTCTATAAGAATTCAAGTAAGTAATCAATGGTAAATGACAGGCAAACCAAATGGCACACTGTGGCTACAAATAATAGGTGCTCAGTGAATACTGGTTTTTCTTGTGTTTCTATATTATAATCCATTTTTTTCAAAGTGTGAGGAAAATAAAAATCATGGCTACACCCACCACTTCAACAATGATTATCTTTACAGTCAACACTGTTTCTTCTATCTCTATTTTTAGATTAGGTCATTACATAAAAGATTTAACCATTATTTTTAGATTAATTGGTTAATAAGATAATGTCCATTGAAACCATAAAACACCAAAAGAACACAGATACAAATAAGGTAACACTAAGAATTTATACTAGTTATGTTAATAAAAATTTCTGTAGCAGATAACCCCCAAAATAACAGTTGAACACAATGTAAGTTTATTTCCTTTTCTCTATTCCAACTGTCCATGCTAAGAGAGTTGTCACTATCCTCATAGACCTTTGGGGATTCAGTGACTCAGGAGATAGGGACTGCTTGTTTTATACTTGGCTACCAAGATTTACTTGAGAGTGACACTCAATTCAGCAAGGAATGGTAACTACTAAGAGAGTGGGGATGAGGTAATGTGGCAGTTTTGTTAGAACTGGCATGGAAGAAGCATACATCACTTCTCTTCATAATTCACTGGCTGGCCAAGGCTTAGTCATTTGGCCATAACTAATCTCAAGGGAGACTGGTACAAAAGGGAACCTTTTTTCTGAGTATACTAGTTAATTTGTGTCTAAGAAATAGTAAGAATTGAATACATACATATTACAAAGTCTTTATTTTTTATTTTTTTTTAAGAGAGAGCAAGCAAGTAGGAGAGGGGCACAGAGAGAATCTCAAGAAGGCTCCACCAGCAGCACCGAGCCTGATGGGGGGCTTGATCTCAAGACCCTGAGATGATAACCTGAGCCCCTGAGTCATGACCTGAGATAAAATCAAAAGTTGGGTGCTTAACCGACTGAACCACCAAGGTTCCCCTAAAAACAGCCTTTTTTATATGGTTGTGTGTGATATAATTATTAGAATCTCATATATGTGATAAAGTATTTTAGAAATGCACACAGTACGGCTAACTATTGTTTACTGTTTGGTATACATGAAATTTACCAAGAGTGTAGATCTTAAAAGTTCTCAGGGCCAAAGGGGGGAAAATTGTAACCACCTGAGGTAATGGATGTTAACTGAACTTACTGTGGTAACCATCTGGCAATACACACGTTTATAAAATCATGTCATACACCTAAAACTAATACAGTGCTATATGTCAATTATATGCCAGTAAAGCTGGGGAAGAAAAGCCATCACCACAATGCAACACAGATACTAGAAGAATTTAAATAAATTGAATGCTAAAAGTAAAAAAATGTTCAACTTCTCTAAGGGATAGCAGGAATTCTAGTGATGTATTTCAGCTAAAATCAACGTTAATATCTACTTGTAGAATATGGTGTTAGAGAACATTCTTGGTGGCTCGTAAAACTGAAACTGTGTTAAGGTTTAAGCATAAAATCAAAATGAAATTTTACAATTAAAAAAGAAATGCATATATTCATCACAAAATGAGGATTCTTAGTCAATGCATATTAATCAGAGTGAGTATGCAGTGTTGGATCTAAAATCAAGATCTTTTTTGACAGATACATGTTCTGGATTGCACATATGTATATAGCAGGTGGGGAAGCAAATTAATAACCTCTATAGTCTGTGTTTGAGATAAATGTAGTGCTTTTTATCATCAGTGACACTTACTGGGGTGGGTGAAAGGTAATAGAAATATTAGACCCCAAATAGCAATTTTGCAAGTCTTGGAATTAGATATCTTAATTCAGCTATAAGCACATTTTCAAGATTTCTAGGCTTGAAGTACTTTGGTAAGAAACAAAAGGAATACTTTAAAGATAATTAAGAAGAAAATTGCTCTATTTCAAAAATAAAATCTATCTTCATCAACTTTATCTGATATAATTACACATTTCACATAACCACTTAAAATTAGCTATGAACTAAGGTGATAAGATTATTTTTCTGGATGTAATAATTTGATTCCAAAAGGAATTTATTTTAATATAGAAAACAAAATTAACGTTCTCAATAGCCAATATTCTCCATTATATCTAGTAATAAGATTTTTTGAGATCTTCTATCGATTAATGTTAGAACTCCACGATGTAAGATAAGAAAAAAATAAGGCAAGCCAATAAAGAGGCATAACATGATTTAAGGCTTAAAAAGAATTAAGGAAAATGACAGGAATTATGTAAAATAGAGAAAATATGAGGTTAGTTTAGTAAATGTTTTTAGATTCTTTAAGGAATATAAAAGGAAATAATACTATATCTATTAATTCCATTATAATATTATTAACTTATTTACTTGCATTTTTTCCCAGTGCCTGAGGGCCTGATAGACTTCAAATTGGAATTTTTAGGGCAATAGGTTTTATTTGTCTTTTGGCTATTGAGTCAATGAAGGCCACTACTGCCAGAAGTTCTTATTATAAATAACTAGAGCAATATGAAATTGTTTAGCTAGGTTATAATTAAGAAACTGTATTTTTAAAATGTGAAGTTTATTCAGTCAGTGAATATATCAGTAATAGTAATTAATTTTTTCTGAATATAATTTTAAATTATATTAAAGTCTTTTAATAAAATACCTTATACTTTTAGACAACAAATATCCTACAAATCCTTCAATGAACGATTTTCAATGAAAGGCATTTTATTTCCTATAGCTTCAAGTGTCAATAAGATGGGACTCTCTTAGAGAATGGTTAAATTAGTATGTTGGATTTCAGAAAAGTTTATAGCTTAATTTTCTTAATTTTGCTAACGTGGTTTGTGATATTTGTAGACAAGCCTTGTCAAGTAAAAGTTTATGCTGATCAATATGGGTATTTTATTTTATTTATTTATTTTTTTAAAGATTTTATTTATTTATTTGACAGAGATAGAGACAGTCAGCGAGAGAGGGAACACAAGCAGGGGGGGGGTGGGAGAGGAAGAAGCAGGCTCATAGCGGAGGAGCCTGATGTGGGGCTCGATCCCATAACGCCAGGATCACGCCCTGAGCCGAAGGCAGACGCTTAACAACTGAGCCACCCAGGCGCCCCAATATGGGTATTTTAAATCAAATTTTAATGCATAGTTAAAAGTCTTGACAATGTGATGCTACTATTATTATTTCTTCTGGGTTCCAGAAGTATTAGTGAACAATGCTTCTCACAGACAACCAAACAGTCATCGATATTGTTTAGTATTAATGTGGTTTCAGCCCAGGTTTGGCAGCTTCATCAACATACATTCTTGGTAGAAATCACCTGATATCAAGTGTTACCTTGTTTCACAAACAGCCTGAGCCTCACTCTGTATCCTTCTAGTAGATTCTGTTAAGGATTCCAAATAGGGAATATTATTATTGATGTTATAGAAATAAAATGGATTATATGGAAATATTATGAACAATATGTGCGTGTATATGTACAAATATCACACACATATTTGCAGTCAATCTTTGTCATGTGAAAAATAAATAATTTTTTTTTTAAAGATTTTATTTATTTATTTGACAGAGAGAGAGACAGATGAGAGAGAGGGAACACAAGCAGGGGGAGTGGGAGAGGAAGAAGCAAGCTCACAGCGGAGGAGCCTGATGTGGGGCTCGATCCCATAACTCCGGGATCACGCCCTGAGCCGAAGGCAGACGCTTAACAACTGTGCCACCCAGGCGCCCCAATTTTTTCTGATTCAGTTATCAAGAGTCAGTTCTTGTGGCTGGGTACTGCAAAAAATTTAAAAGATACTGTATCCTGGTCAGCAAGATGAAGATACAATGTTTCATGTTTTAGAGGGGCAGCAAGTGCCAACTCTAGTTGGCTGACATTTGCTCAAGTTCCCAAAACTGAAATTTATATTAGAATCCCTTGGATTTGAGGAAGAGAATAACAACACATTTAGAGAAATTCTCAGATTTACTCAGTCAGAAATTCTGGGAAATAGAACTAAGTATTTTAACTTAACTTTAGATCCAGGTATTTGTTATGCAGTCAGAACAGATATATTCCCAGGGTTGGGGGATGCCTTTGAATGATTTCTTAAGTGTGAGGTGAGTGATAACAAGTTTTAATTCAGAGTTTCAGGTTCCAGACTTTGATAATATAAAGCACTAATCACAGAGTACCCGCACAATTAATCTATCATCTACCTATTGGAAATCTGAGCACCAAATGCATACAAACGGAAGCAATTTATATATTAAATATGCTTCATTTTGAGGCTATATATGTGATTCATGAAGTTTTAAATTTAAAATTAAAAATTAAACTATGTATGTTGAACATAAATCTCTAATTCTACAGGCAAAGAGAGGGAGAGAGAATAAAGGGAAGGGAGAGGAGAAAGGGAGGAGAAAATGAACAGTATTAGAGAACATATACACTTCATCCTCAGTGTCACTATTTTGCTCACATGGGTCTTCATGCAACGCAGATGCTATTATGATCTATTTTTTCTTTATTTTGATGTTTATATTCTAGTAGCCTAATATAAAATTTCTCTCCCCCCAAAAAAAAGACCCCTTTCATTTTCAAGCTATTGCTTTATTTGCGTATTTTCAATATAGCTACATACATATATCAAATTTAGATATTTTTCTATAGCATATAGATATATAATTATGACTATTTGTATCTTTCTGAATAAAAAAATATACTTGAGCATTAAATAATAAGGTCATATAAAGACTCCCATGAGAATTTGTGGCCATAATCACATTGCTTTTTATTTTTAAAATTTTCAGATACATCAGATATTTCATATGGGTCTTTAGTTTTACATGTTGAGAAATCAACTTTTTATTATTGTAAAATAAAATCGAATGTTTTCTCAGTGAAAAGAATTGAGAGAAAGAGAGGAACTGAGGCTATTGTATATAGATGTTAATCTCATGGTACAGTCTCTCAATGTAATTATTCCAGATTACAAAAATTTGTTCCTACATACAACAGGAAACTCCTCAGATTGAGAATTGCAACTATTGTGAAAATCTGTAATAGAAGTCTAGTCTATTGTTTCATTACTATGAAGAAAAAAATTCAAGAACATTTGATTTATGGAGATGTTAATTTTAAAATATCACTCCCAAAATTGTATTGTCTTCCTTCCACCCTGTATTCTCTTTTCCATCCCCCCTTCCCTTCTGAATCTGCGCTCATACTGCCCCCACTCCCAGTTAAAAGTAACCATAATTTGTAGTAGGCAAAACTTCCTTGTAAAGTATCTATTTGTTGAATAGTGGTAAAATATTAATGCGATTTATTGTTGTTGTTGGAAGAGACTCATATCTGAAATTACAGGACTCTCCAGAATTGTCATAATTTGCTGGAAATCTGATCAGATTTTATTACTTATTTTCAGTGACAAATTTTAAATATTTATGATTTGCATTATATCCCTCTTGCATGGTTTGGAATTTGGTAAGTGATATTTCAGACATTACAGTAATTTTTCATTAAAATAAAATGCTAACTGGGAAAATGATGAATATTCACCTCAAAGCCAAGTCAGGATTCTGGGATTATGGTTTGAATAAACACAATACGTGATTTTCATGAGATTTGATAAATTGGGTTTAGAATGCCCTCTGCCTGAAAATGACCTTAATTTGTTTGAAAAATGAAGATATTTTGATATACATAAAATAGCTGTTGCTTATGAAGGTTTATAATTAGCATTTAAAGTAATTATAAGTTTTCTAGGTTTTCCAAGAGCTAATTTATAATATCTTTGAATTGTTATTTCAACAAGTTTCCCTATTAATTATATTTAAGTATTCTGATAAAATAATCTAATACATTTAATACAACTTGATTCTCTATCATAATGGATAGACCTCATATTTATTTAAAAATATGTAAATTACCATGTATCTATTATTAAAATATTGTAGTCTTGAGATAGCATAAAATATTATTGCCCTGTCCTTTTGACATCAATAATGGATAATCATTAAATTTTATATCAAATAAATAAGATACCATTTCATGAATTAGTGAAAACATCATAAATACATGAACATTGCTTACTTACTTATTAAGAACCCAATAAAGTATAATGGTTATGTAGCAAAAAATATTGAAGTAAAATATTTTTTCCAAAATATTTGTTTTAATTCATGCCATATTAATGACTAATTCATAAGGAAATAATTGTTGTACATATCTTTTATGAAAAGTCTTGTAATTTGAAATTTATTTGTATTTGCTTTCAATTAAAAGCCAGTTTTGAAGGTATATACTTAAATAAGAAACAAAGAAAGAAGTATGAGCTCACTAATGTTTATTCTCAAAGTATTGGACACATACTTCCTTAACATTTTCCTATTTCGGAAGTCAGCTTCTTTTTCTCTTCTATGCAGCCTTCAACAACAGGACTAAATCCTGCAAGCTTTTTAGCCCATGATCTCATGTATGCAGATTCTCTGCCACTCTGGACTTTGACTACGTGGAAAGGAGGCGTGTGAGAGAGTAGAAACCAAATAGGATGAGCACACAGCCAAAACGAAGCTGACTTTGGCTGTATTTCTTGCTGGGACTTTAGGAACTCACCAACATCATAGAGTTTTGGCATTGTAGAAATGCAGCAGGGCACATGTAGGCAAAGACAGGTTCCAGTATGATGGCACCTCACCTTTCCTCAAGGCTCATGTTGCATGTAAGAGATCCAGAGGTTCTTGTGAAGAAAGTAAACATTGCTGAGATATGGGAAAGAGAGCAGATCTTCAAAGGATGGTATAATTTAGTGAAAATAACTTGAATTAGAATCTGGGGAGTGCATTATTTAGCCAAGGACCATATAGAGGATGAAGCTAAGAATTTGGTATTTTCAGAACCAGGGAGAAGTGGAGGGGACAGATTGGAAGATATGGGCCCTGACTATATCCAGATGAGAGACCATAAATGAGCTGTAAACAGCTTTCATTAGAAGACGCGATGATAGAAAGCACTGACATGATTCCAGGAAAAAGTAGTCACTTCATAGTGGAACGAGCGGGCAACAGAAAAGGACTGTACAAAGGATTAATCACTCTTTCCACCATGAGGATATATACACTTTCTTTTGTCCCTAGATACCAACGTGGTATGACTTAGATCTTTGGGATGTCTGTGGATCTTGGGATTATTGTCTTTTAACAGAAAATGGAAAATTTTCAGCCATTATCTTTTTGAGCATTTCTTCTTTCCCATTCTGTATCCCTGTTTAAATTTTATTAAATATATGTTCAACTATCTCATGCTATTCTCCATATGACTTAGCCTTCTTTCATATTTTCCATTTGTCTGCCTAGACTGCATTCTATATAACTTATTTTATCTTACATTTTATTTATTATTTAGCTGTGTTTAATCTGCTAGCTAATTCATCATTGACCTTTAAATTTGAACTGCATCATTATATTTTTATATCATTATGCTTTATTTCAAATATTCTTGTCCCAAGATCACAATTTTAATCTTATCATCTAAGGCACCAAATCACCAAATAAATTTATTTTATACTTTGTCTTGTAATTTCAGTACCTGAAGTAATTTTGGATCTGTTTCTGCTGTTTCAGTGAATTAGTTCTCTAAAGGATTTAGTATATAAAATTACTTAGAGTTTGTCCTTAAGTACAGTAGTAAGTGAAATCTGCATTATATTGTCCTTTCTTTGGTTGTACTATGTACCTTCTTATGCTATCAAGATCCATTTCTTTTTCCTTAGATCTTACTCATTTTGAGCCTTCCTTTATTTCCTTGACTTTTTTTGTTCTTTCCTTACCTCTTACTCCTTCCACCGTCTTATTTGTCATGCCTTACCTGTCTCTTCATTAGAACCATCACCTCCTTTTCATTTGTCTGGATCTGTGATTTAAGGACAAATTACAAAATGTTCAAAATGAATCAAGTAAATTACTTACAAGCCTCTGGTTGTTAGAAGGGTGCATAACTCAGTGAGACCAAATGAATAAAGTCATAGGCGTCTTTTTAGCAGTCATTATAGTCTATCGTTGACTTTCCCCATATAAAATAACTCATGAAATAAATAACTCATTTTAGTATTCTAGGTTCTTCAGTCAACAAAAATTAGGTAAATGATATTTATGGAATTAAAATTTCCAACAACAGATCAATAAGGATTATCAGAAGGTAAATCCTTATTTTTTTTTTATCAATATCTCACCTAATATTGCTAGGAGACAAAAAATGCTAAGTGAAAACAACTTAAAATTTCTGGGAAATATTAATTGATATATAATATTCTTATATAACTCTTCCTTTTCATAAAGCTGCAGAGAGAGAGCTTTCAGAATTTTAGTGAAAGAGAGCTTTTCTCCTAAAGAACTGGTATTCACTGTCTTTTCCAACATGAGAACTAGATCACTGCTTATGTTTTCCTTTGTGCCTTGTTCTCTGTGAAACTCTGACTTAAAGCTTATGCATAAAAAAGGCATCAGATGCATGTTTGGTGCATTTGTTATATTCTTCTTTGACTATGATTTTCTATTTTTTGTTTTACCATTTTCTATGACTTTTATGGCAAGCCATCAGCTTTGAAACTTTTGCATGAAATGAGAATATATGTGATCCCTGAACAACATATGGATTAGGGGTGCTGACCTCCCACTCAGTTGAAAATTCACATATGACTTCGGACTCCCCCAAAACTTAACTACCAATAGCCTGCTGTTGACCAGAAGCCTTACAGATAACATAAACAGTCGATTAACACACATTTTACATATGTATCTTGTACTGTATTCTTACAATAAAGTATGTTAGAGAAAATAAAATGTTATTAAGCAAATCATAAAAAAGAGAAAATACATTTACAGTATTGTGTTTATTAAAAAAATCCACATATGAATGAATGTGTGCAATTCAAACCTGTGTTACTCAGGGAGCAACTGTAGAAAGACAAATCAGGTTGTTAATGGGAGAATCTGCTAATAATTTAGAAGGTTCTAAAAAATAAAGTAATTCCACATGCAGTTGACATTTGCATAACGACAAAAATTATTATTCCTCATGATCTTTTCCTTGATCATAGATTGATGCTAGCTGAACAATTTAATGGTAAACAAAATTCTGTTTTTACCTGTGTTATCAACATGGAAATTCACTTAGAAATAAAGCACAGTTTGTATTTTTTATTATAATCGATTATTGTCCTAAGCTTAAATTGTAGAATATCAATACAGAATAAAAAAAAGAGTACTATGCTACAGGAAAACAAAATCCAAAGATGAATTTATGTAAAGGTCTCATTTCCTATCCATCTAAATTGTGTCCTTTTATTTTAGCCTGAAATTGATTGATATTATAAAAATCATCTCACTCCCAAAAAGAAATACTGTTATCTATATGGAGATAAGATGGGGAGGTTAGTTTTATATGTCATTAAATAAATAGAAAAATATTGGTATTTTAAAAAAATGAATACTTTTAGAAATAAAAGACTATATATTTGTTTTAAAATAAAAAAGTATGGATTTTCTCTACTAACATCTAATTACAAACCATCTCCTGTGTAACAGAATTAGAGAATGAAATCCAAGGCTCCAGAGGAAGCTATAAAATTGATGGATCAATGCAGCCCAATTTATTCAGGTTTTATGATTTGTCTGTTTTTTCACTTGTTCTACATTTTTCCTTTTACACCATTTTATTTAAAAAACACTGTTTTTGAATCTATAGGACTGAGTATATTTATAATACAGTAAACATCAATTAACTCATTTAATAATATGATTTTCTCTGGGGCACCTGGGTGGCAAAGTCAGTTAAGTGCCTGACTCTCAGTTTTGGCTCAGGTTGTGATCTCAGGGTGGTGAGATCAAGATCTTGGAGTCTGCTTGGTATTCTCTCTCCCTCTCCCACTCCTGCTCTCTTTCTCTCTCTCTAAAATAAAATAAATTAAAAAAACAGTATAATTTTCTGTTAACTCTACTATTTGAAATTTATTTTCTATTTCTAAAATGTCATGCAATTATGTTAATAATTTACATGATTTCTCAATTACTATTATAGATAATTAAAGAATAAACCAGTGGGAACATCTTTAACTAAAGGTAACTCATTTTTTTTGCCAAAGAAAGGAGAACATTACAGAAACTTTAATCTCTTAACAAGTTTGACATAAATATCAGTAGGCATTCCATGTTTCAACTCTCCAGATACTCCTAATTTCTACCAAGTAGTGATTAACCAGCTCATATAAATTATTTCCAATAAATTAAACTTATGTCAGTGAAGGCTAAAACCAAACCACTATTTTAAAGAAAAAATCCTACAAAAATGAAGGTATTATTTTACTTCTCGTCTTAGAAATTCTTCTGGAGAATTAAACTTATAGTATAAATTCCATTTGCCCTCTAATCAAAGGTCAGTAAATTAATTAAAAGATGTGTCTTTGGAAATCAAGGTCTTCTTTGGGGAAAAGGGGGAAAAATCTACTGGAGCAAATAATTAGCAAATTTAAATTCACCAATGCTTACCAGTAAACTTTTAAGATTAATATTAGTTCCTCGAGATTAATGCACCTGAACAACCACAACAAAAAACCCTCAAAAAACTTTTATTATATTATAATCCATGGAGGTAGCCATGGAGGTGTCCTACTCAGATCTCTAAGTGTCTCTGTAGAGATCCAAAAATAATTAAATTCTCAGCCAAAGACAGTCTCTTACCTAAGACAGGGAAACAAGGAATGAAGACATCAGGCTGAGTTCCCCAGATCACTGGGGGCTCCTCAGACTTCTCTGAACACTCGGAGCCTACAGAGATGGCCCATCTAATGTATTAAGAACTAGCACTTCCTTTGCTTGCGGAGACACTGCAGACTAACAGGCATCCCCCTCAGGAGCTGTCCCAGGCTGATAATTATAGTTAAATCTCAGCATAACCAGGCTGGCAATATGCTAAGTTTGATATAGGACGAAAAAGATTACAACCCAAAGGAGCTGCAGAAATTAGCTACCATGTAACAACAGGATCCAAGGGAGTGCTCCTGATATTGGATTTTGTCCCTGGCAACACCATGTTTTATTAACTAACTCATCAGCTTCCTGTCAGTAAAGCCCCCTTGGCCGCTCCTCTGATCTTGCTGATTTTTACAGCGGTTAAGCAGCACCACCTGGCCTCTACTGCTGTATTTCAAGGGGCTTGGAATATGAAATAAATAAACAAGAATTCATTGATTTAGGGGAACTTTTATAGAATACAAAACTTAACTGCCTGGCAAGAACCCTAGGGATTATGAAAACTGGCTGCTAGGAGGCTCTTTAAAACCTGGAGAAGTGATAGCTCAGACTGAGTAAGGTTGAAGTTCCTGAGTTACCTCTGCGGATGGTAGATAAGGGGATGAAAATGTTCAGGAGCATGTACATAAAATGCTTATATAATGTGTGACTACAGGACCCACAGAAGAACACCATCCCAGGGGATGGCCCCAGGACTCACCTTTAGCCGAAGACTTAAAAACTGCAGTGGTGAGAGGGATACTAGCTTCGCTGAGAGACGGTTCTCCTCCACGGGCCAGAGCTGAGAGGTAGTCACAGATCTTGCTTGTTAACAGAAAGGACATAACAGATCCCCAGAGTAAGAGAGGTCAGGTGTTGCTGCCTAACCATCTGAAACCAGAGAGTCACAATGGCTGTAAACATCAGCAAGGTTAGAGAATAGTTAAAGGGGTTTTACGGAGAGGGAATTGATGAGTTAGTTAACAGAACATGGCATTGCTGGGGCAAAACAGACAGCAAGTGCAGATGGTGTCTGATAACTAGCATCAGAAGAAAGCATGAACGGAGAAGCAGGAATCTGAGGGTGGTTTCCCCAATAGAAACCTGTCCCTTTTACAGTTCCTAGACATCAACACGATTTTCAGATCTAGAACCCTGCTCAGAGCACTATAGATGACAGCCTCCGTCTTCTATTCCTTCTGAATTCACTGTGGCACTCAGGCACGGGCTCTGGGTTGCACCCAGTCCCGATGCCTTGCTTCCTACTATCTACTCTCTCTTTCTTCCCCTTCTTCTTCCACAGATGTCAGATCTGCACTGACAGCTTTCCTTGCCAACCTCTGATCCCTCTCCCCTTCAACTTTTCTAGGCATTACCTTCAATAAATTCTGTTTTTGATCAGTTCTTTCTATGTTTCTGCTTTCTGGAGGACCCACATGGCACACTAACTCTACCAGGCTACTGACTCTTGCAGGGGATGAAATAAGACCAACCGTGCTGTAATTCAATTTTAGTCAAACCATTTCAAAGTACATTTACTAAGTACCTACTGTGTAACATATACATTACTATTTCATATATACACACACATAAATGAATGAGATATGGTCTCTATCTTCAAGAAACAGAGTCTATATGGAGAACAAACACATGTGAAATAACTATAATCCCACTCATGCAGTGATAAGACCATGTCTTAAAAGAATGTATTGAAGTGCTTTGGGAGCACTTAAAATAGCTGTGATTGGGAATCTCTGGGAGGATTTTCTAGTGAAAACTTCTAGCTTCGATCCACTTGTAGTGCACTGTATTCCCTAAAAATAGCCATATGAGCATTTTTATTCTCACGTGATCTTTCAGAAGCTTGCCACTCTATCAAGAGATGGACTCTGTTTCCCCTTCCTTGGACCTGCTGGTGTCTATGAGCCATGACGAACAGAGTGCAGCAGAAATGATGCCGCATTACTTCTGAGATCTAGGTCATAAAAGACAATGCAGTTTTCTCTTCAGGATAGATGAGCCAATGATAGGGAAGACGATATTACCACCAGTTGACACATGAGCTGGACCAGGCAATCAGAGGCTCCTTGTCTGCTCCCCTGTTATTGGAATGTGGATTCTGCTTGTCTTTTCTGCCCCCAGAGCCTGCTCCAGGGACATAGCCTTGAGATGGTGATGTTGAGAACACCTGCCTTTCTATATAAACTTCAGCATTTTGGTGCGGGGATCCATTCATCTTGCTGTCACCCAAGACAAAACTCGTATGCAAGTACCCTTAATGTATTAAAACAGCCACCTACCAACCTGGAGTGGCCTGCCTCTTTCCTTGGTCTCTCCTTGCTCTCTGCATTTGGGAGCCAGTTTCAGATTACACCCGGGAAGCCCCTGAGGGTCTTCTGAGCCGACAGCCAATATATTAGAAATTCTGCTACCTTAACGATTCCACGTTGAGAGACATGAAGAGATACTAAGTAGAGACCGAAATACCCAAGGAGACCCAGCTGTTTGAGGCTTCCTAGCTAGGTCTCAGATGTGTGAGAAAACCGTTGGATGACTCTGGCAAGAAGCCTCTAGCTGCTTTAGAGACAGCAGAAACTAGCTTTCCTTTTCAAGGACTTTACAAATTGCAGAATCATGACTAAATAAATGTCATTTTAATCCATTAGGATTTGATGTACAAAATGATGTCAAAAGGCACAAACTTCCAGTTATAAAATAAGTCCTGGGAATAAAACGTACAGCATGGTGACTACAGTTAATTAATACTGTATTGCATTTTTCAAAATTGCTAAGAATAAATCTTTTTTTTCTTTCTTTTTTTCTTTTTTTGCTAAGAGTAAATCTTAAAGTTTCTCATCACAAGAAAAAAAATCTAACTATGTAAGGTGATGGCTATTAGTTAGGCTTACTGTGGTGATCATTTTGCAGTATATACAAATGTCAAATGTTGTACCTGGGAGTAATACAGCATTATGTCAGTTTCACCTCAATAAAAAAGATCCAATTTTCTACCTTCAATTACAAATAAATTTCAGTACTTTTTCAACTGACTGATAAACAAAGGTGTGTATATGTGAATATGTGTGTATTATCTGTTCATCATTTGTTCATTAGGGGATTTTCACTCATTGGTTTGAATAAGTTCTTCATTTTTTAAAATACGATATTGGTTTTATTCAGGACTATTATATTCAAATAATTTTCTGTAACAAATTAAAATTGAATTTACCAATTCATACACCTGGAAGGCCAGGGACTTAAAGGTTCAAGATACAGCTAGACTCAAGTGTGCAAACATTATATTAAGAATCCTTCATACTATCTTTCAACTGTTGTCTTCTTTTTGTTTCATCTGTTTTCAACCAGAATCTCTGTGGTACTAAAGATGGTCCTAGACAGCTCTGGATTCCATGATCCATAACAGTCATCCCATCAAACTCAGACCATTTCTTAGAAAATAGTTTTAGTGTACTTCCTGACAACAATTTCATTGGCTTGGCTTGAGAAATATGTTCATCTATGAATCGGTATGTGTAATCTAGCAGATGGATTGCTCTAATGCCTCTACTCCCAGGCCCGGATCAATGGGTAAGGGCCACCAAAAAAGACAGAGAAACTTAGTGAAATATCCTTTTAAATCATTTATTACAAATGTGTTTACTATTTTATTATTGGTCTTTTCATTTTAGGTATTTCTTTTTTTATGAATAATTCATTTCAAGTAGTCAAGAGCATTAATTCTTTTTTCTCTCCAATAGTTTCTGTCTTCATTCTATATATTTGGTAAAAGTTATTTTCTTCTAGTTTTATACAATTTTTGGAAAATTATTGTATTTTAATTACATGAAATGTGGGATTATGTGATCTGAGCACCTAAACCGATTATTTTTCCAAATGCTAGCCTCTCAACTGAACATCATTTACTGGATAACCTTCCTTCTTCCATTTATTTGTAAATCCCCTTGTCATAAGTTATGTTGATATGCATACTATATATACTAAGGAATATTTGGGGCAATGAATTATGCTGGGTTCATGGCTGTATTTTTATCAGTAGCACATTTCTATGATTTCTATATCTTCTGATTATAATTTATTATGCAGGAGTTTCTCTGTTCTCTCAAATTTGAATAACCCATCCTTATGCCATGCCTTATTTCAAATAGTTCAAATCAATAGTCAGAAACATATTTTTCATGAATTACCTGAGATTTCTTTCTTTTGGAATTACAATTACTTTTCAATGACACTTACTTTGTAGCAGCTTTATCGAGGTAATACAGGCACACTATAAATTTCACAAGCAAAAGTTTTAAAATATGTGTATACCCATGTACTATCACCTCAATCAGGATAAGAAATATATCCATCACCCCCAAAAGTTTCCTTACTCCCTGTTTTAATCCTTCTTTCCTGCCCTTTTCCAAATTTGGCTTCATGTAAACAGTGGTCTGCCTTCTATTACTGTATGTTAGTTTGCCTTATAAGATTTTATATTCATGGAATCCTATATATGCACTCTTTTAATTTGCATTCTTTCACTCAGCATAATTATTTTGAGATCCATGTTGTTATCTTAACAGTCCATTTTTTGTATTGATAAATAATATTCATTTGTCATATTTGCCACAGTTTATCTATTCACCAGCTTATGGGTTGTTTCCAGTTTGAGGCTATAACAGAAAAAGACGTTCCTATAAATATTTCTGAAAAGTCTTTTAATAAATATAAGCTTTTATTTCTCTATGATAAATACCTAGAAATGGAATGGTCATGTCTTACAGTAGATGAGTGATTGACTTTTAAAAATTATCTAGTTGCACATGCACCCCAATGTTCATATCAGCAATGTCTACAATAGCCAAACTGTGGAAGGAGCAGAGATGCCATTCAAGAGACAAATGGATAAAGAAGATGTGGTCCATATATACAATGGAATATAACTCAGCCATCAGAAAGGATGTATAACCAAAATTTGCATTGACATGGATGGGACTGGAGGGATTATGCTAAGTGAAATAGGTCAAGCAGAGAAAGACAATTATTATATGGCTTCACTTATATGTGGAACATAAGGAATAGAGTGGAGGACCACGGGGGAAGGGAGGGAAAATTGAATGGGAAGAAATCACAGAGGGAGAAAAACCATGAGACTCTGGACTCCGGGAAACAAACTGAGGGTTACCGAGGGGAGGGGGTGGGGGGGGTAAGTGGGTGATGGGTATTAAGGAGGGCACATGTTGCGATTAGAACTTGGTGTTATACACAACTAATGAAATGTTGGACACTACGTCAAAAACTAATGATGTACTACATGCTGCCCAACTGAACATAATAAAATGAATAAATAAAACTGCCAAAAAAATCTAGTTGTTTTTTAACCTTAGATTGAAAATGAAGGGTCAGCTTTACACCTGGAGTACTTTCATAGGAACGGTCATCCATCATGAATCAGACGAACAAAGGAAAAGTTATGAAAAGAAACGAGACCACAGGATCATAGAATATGGAGCAAGAATGATTCTTGGTGATCATGTATCCTAAAGCCTTCATTTTACAAAGGGAAAAGACAAAATCTCAAAATCCAGGAAGAGACTTGCCCAATGCTGCACAAAATCAGGACAATTTTTGATCCAGTGCTCTACCCAAGTTACAAAACTGAATCAAACTTTATTATCCACTTCAAACGTGAGGTGAGGATGGGGATATGCCAAGTCCATTTCAGCAAAAAGGCCAACTAAGACATAAGAGACTTCTCTTCTAAGGCATGCCAGACATTTACTTCTTGCTTTTGGTGTGGCTTACTGTATCCAACCTGAGTCCTGATCTCCCTCCAGCCTGGCATTTTATTAGCACATTCCTACTTTGGTCTCTAGCAACTCAAGTTTTTGTTTGTTTGTTTGTTTGTTTTTTATAATGATTACATTGAGAAATGTTCTTCATAAGTACATTTTCCACTATAGTATTTCTAAAAGCAGCAGACGTAAACCTCTGGGGCTTTTTACAAAAACAGATGATTTGTGTTCTGCTCCTTAGAATATCCATGTGCTTTACCACCAAAAAAAATACCCTACATATCTTTGGGAGAAGTCTTTTTCTGTTTTCTGGTTAATGAAGGAGTATCACAAGTTTTTAAATTTGCACTGAAAAAAAGGAAGCAAACACTGAATATCAGATTCAATATCCAGTTTTGTTTTTTCTCTTGATAACCCAATATTTCAAGAATTCACACTTACATGAGTGCACGGATACAGATTTGAGTGTTTTCAATGCTTTATGGAGTAGGAGAAGATCAGAGTACTGCCAGGATATTAAAGACACAGAATACACTTGGTATAGAAGTTTGATTCCTGTATTTCTTGCTGAGTAGTTACCTCCTGTGAAAATGCGTGAATTGCAAGATTCTGTGAACCACTGATTTCTCTCTTTTGTGGTCTCAGGTAAATACTTGTAAAAGTTTTGCTTTTCATGAAGAAAGACGATTTCCGATCTGTTTATTTTATCTCCATCATTGACTATTTAATGTTTTTCAGTTATCCTTTATTGAATTTTATAAAGGAAAATATGCTAAAGTGGGTTTTTTTTTTGGTTACTTTTAAAGTGATTGTACATTCATAGCAAGGCTGAGCAGAAGGTAGAGATTTCCCATATTCCCAGTGAACCTACACTGACGCTTCATTATCACCAAAAGTCCACCGTTTATGATTCTCTTTGTGTTGCACATTCTTTGGGTCTGGACAAATGCATAACAACATGTTTCCACCATTACAGCATCATATGGAGTATTTTCATAGCCCTAAAAATCCTCTGTGCTCTACCTACTCATCCCTCCCTTTTCCCAACCACTAGCAACCACTGATCTTTTCACCATTTCCATAGTTTTTCCTTTTCTAGAATGTTATAGAAAGAATCATAGTATGCAGCTTTTTGCAGACTGGCTTATTTCATTAAGTATATATGCACTTAAGTTTCTTCCATGTTCCCTCCTTCTCATGACTTAATAGCTAATTTCTTTCTGAGATAAATAATATTCCATTTTATGAATGTACCACTGTTTATTTACCTATGTAGCTATTGAAGGACATCTTGGTTACTTCCAAGTTCAGGCAGCTTTAAATCTGCTATAAACATTCATGAGCTGGTTTTGTGTGGACAATAACTGACTTTTTAAGAAATGGCAAACTGTTTTCCGAAGTTTATAATTTCACATTTCCTACCATTGTTGTATGAGTATTTTAGTTTTCCCATATTTCAACCAATATTTGATATCACCAATCCATTTTAATTTTATATATTCTAATAGGTGTGCTGGTATATACTGTCGTGCTTTTATTTTGCATTTTCCTAACGATTATTTGTTGAGTATTTTTGCACTTGCTTCTTTGAAATCCAAAGATCATTTGACATCCCAATATTATATTATTTATGCTTTTCTCACTTTTATAGAGCTTTTTGGTTCCTTAGTATTTATTTTTTTCAGAAATTTTGTATATTATGAATCAAAGTGCTTGATCACATCTGTGATTTGGAAATAAGTCCTATAATTCTATGGACATTCTTTTTCTTTCCATTGACTTAATATTACTTAAAATAAAAAATGTTGAAATCCAATTTATATATGGATTTTAACATGCATTTCAGAAGATGGTGTGAGCATACATGCATGATAAATATATTCTCACTATGATCTTATGTCATGTTGACCAGGACACTTGGGCATTTCCCTTTTAAAGGTCTTGGGTGATCCAGAAAAAGCACTTGAGTGATCTATAATTATAGAAAATATCAACTGTTAACCGGATAAGTAGTAGAGCAGCTATAATTAAAAAGGGGTTGTTGGGGGCGACTGGGTAGGTCAGTCGGTTAAGCATCCAACTCTTGATTTCAGCTAAGGTCCTGACCTCAGGATTGTGAATTCAAGGCCTGCATTGGGCTCCAGGCTGGAGCCTACTTAAAAAAAAGGTATCTATGAACAATTATAAATTTCATGAATTAAATATATAGGTGTGTTACTATCACAACAGAATACAGAAATGGAAGAATGATGTATTTTAAAAATTTACTTTTAGATTTATTCATTTTACAATTGTTTCATGAAGTATTTAAAAACTTTCGATTCTTGATGAAATCATCAATACAAAATTTAAAAAATAGGTGTTTTATTTGATTTAAAATAACTAGAATTTTATTATATTTTGTTCTTTATAATGAAGCTATGACAATGAATAAGTCTTTTAGAGGTTTCTACTAATCTGAGATTTTATATTGTAAGAAAATAAATTGTGATCTCAAAATAAATGCTTACAGAGATTCTTTTTTGTGACAATTTCTAATTCTGTCAACCTACTAGTATAGTATGGCTTTGAGCATATGTTTATTTTGCATAAGATAAGAATATCACAATATGAAATCATCAACCATACTGACTATAAATTGACATATGTGAAATTTCTACAGAAAAAAGCTTTAGTTTCAAATTTGCAAATTAGAGACAATGATTCCTTCTTTCCTTTGGCTTCTGGAATGGATATATTAAGTTATATATATGTATACACATGTAAAAGCCCTTTTATTTTCAATGACAGATGAATAAGGTATAAATAACTGTCTAACTCAATGACTCAAAGGGAACACAGACTCACTTACTTTGGTGTAAGAATAGGAACATTCTATGCAAGGTCTGGGACCCAACCCAAAAAATAAAAGTACTATTCTATATCATGGATAGGAAATATCGGATATGAGTTATTATTTTCAATCAATGGAAGATAATTCAATATGCCCCCAAATTCCAGTAGTGCCAAGAAAGCAAAGAGGTTATAACTACATAACCATTAATGGGGGTGGTGATCGTTTAACTTAAATATCAAAGATATCACTTGCAATTCAGTTAAGAAAATAAACATGACTGCTGCTATAGTTTATTGGGTGTTACAGACTTCGGGGAGAAAAGACGCAAGGTTTGATATATGTTCATTCTGTGGAGTGATTTCCTATTGCAAATGCTTGGAACACACTTCTGGCATGCTAATGTTCCTGTGCTGATGGGCTCTTCTGTTGTTCAATGTGTCTAAAGCAATAAAATCAGCTGTAAGCTCTGTCTCAGCAGCTGCGCACTGCATGTATTCAGGCCATTACGGCAGCAGGGACGCTCAGTTGGCAAAATGGTATATAAATAACTGATAATGTGAGGGGGTCTGATTAATCCTTACTGGCCAGTGACTATTTTTAGGGTCGCCTTGCATTTGAAAGGATTTGTGTTCCTGAGGAATTAAACATAAGAGTGTGAATACTAACTCCATTCTGACAGCACAAAAGGAATTCTTCGAAAATGATTATTTTAAAAATGATTTCTGAAAATCAGAGTTTTTTAAAAATGCAATTTTAATTTCCTAGTGATACCTTTTTGATGCATTCTCTGCAATTCTTTAAAATTTCATTTTGCTTCATCATTTAAAAAAATCACTTCTGCAGTTCTTTAAAATTGTACTTTACTTCGTCATTTACAATACAGTTCACTTCAATCTGTTACATGCTCATTCAACAAAATGAAAAGGCGACCCATGGGATGTGAGAAAATATTTGCAAACATGGCTATGAGGTTAATATCCAAAATATATAAGGAACTCATACAACTGACAAGAAAATCCATTTGTTAAAAATGGACAAGAACCTAAATAAATATTTTTTTCCCAAAAATATACAAAGGGCCAACAGGTATATGAAAAGATGCTCAACATATTACCATTTATCAGGGAGATGCAAAGGAAAAGCACACTGAGCTATCACCTCCACTTGGCAGACACTGATTACCAAAAAGTCGGAGCATAAGTATTGGTAACGAGGTAGAAAAAGGGACACTTTTACATTGCTGCAGGCAATGTAAATTGATGTAGCCACACGAGGGTCCTCAAAAGCAAAAATGCAACTATCGTATGATTCAACAATCCCGTTTCTGGGTATATATTCAAAGCAAACATAGTCACTATCCCAAAGTGATACTGCTTGCTCATCGCAAGCACGTTGCTTGCACTATTTACAGTAGCCAAAACACAGGAACAACCCAAGTGTCTTTTGACAGATGAATGGATAGAGAAAATGGGATAGGTATACGTGTCTGTCTAAATGTGTGCATGTATAGACACACACAGCAGAGTATCATTTAGCCTTAACAACTTGGATGAACCTAGAAGACATTATGTTCAGTTAAATAAGTTAGACCCAGGAAGACAAGACTACATGATCTCACTTATAAAAAAAACAGTTCAACTCATAGTTGGAGTAGAATGGTGGTTACTGGGACTGTAGGGTAGGAGAAAACAGGAGCTGTTGGTCAGAAGGTACAAATTTTTCAGTTATAAGATGAATAAGTCCTGAAGATGTAATGTACAGAACAGCGATTATAGTTAATAACTCTATACCTGAAATTTGCTGAGTGTAGATCTCAAGTGTTCTCACTACAAACATACAAAAAGATTGGTTACTATGTGAGGTGATAGGTATGTTAATTAGCTTAATTGTGGCAATCATTTCACAATGTATATATATCAAAAATATATAATTTTTATTTGTGAATTATACTTCAATAAAGTTGGGAAGAAAAGAACTAAGACTAATGGAATGGAAAATATCAACGAAACCTAATAGATTTGAAAACATCACTATGGAATTTCAGAAGATAAACACATCAACTATGAAATTATCTACTATAGAATTATTGTGGAACTTTGTTATGCCATACTTTTCTAAGTCTTAAAATTGGCTTATACATCCTTTTTTTGTTTTATCTATGATATATGAAATAAAAGAATAATTTGTGTGGAGATAAATACTGGAAATATTTCAAGATCAAGATATGCTTAGGCTATTATCCCTACCCTGATCTTACCAGAAAAATATTGTAATCAATATTGCATTTCTGGTGCAAGAGGGATGGAGAATTAGCACAGTGTCTTTGATTTCATCCGGTAGTGACCAGTTTTCTAGAGTACCTGGACTTTTCTCACTTAATGTCTAACTCTGATAGTCAAAGGATTTTGAATTCAGTTTTGTTTTGTTTTTTTCCTAGCGGAAGTATTTTGTCTACAACTACTAATGTATTTTGGGGAAAAACAACAGAAAAACCCTTAAGTCAGGCTTATTAATTATATATATATATATATATTTTTTTTTTAAAGATTTTATTTATTTATTCGACAGAGATAGAGACAGCCAGCAAGAGAGGGAACACAAGCAGGGGGAGTGGGAGAGGAAGAAGCAGGCTCACAGCAGAGGAGCCTGATGTGGGGCTCGATCCCATAATGCCGGGATCATGCCCTGAGCCAAAGGCAGATGCTTAACCGCTGTGCCACCCAGGCACCCCTAATTATATATATTTTTGTTTGGTATACAAACCTATACCTTAAATCTATGTTGATTTTCACTGACAAGGACTGAGAGGCTACAAATTTTTCTTAATATTATGTTTAATTTTCCTTTGTCTTGTTATTCATGTATATATGTAAACATAGGTTTGGTTTGGTTTGGTTTTAGACTTGGATACAGGGACTTGAGTTAACCATGTTCCTTAATTTATTATACACCATCAGTATAAATTCATGGAACCCTAATCATTTTTTTCCCCACATTATCCCTGACCTCTAGTACCATTTTTCTCTTTCACCAAACACATACTCTAGTATATTTGAATTCTATCCCTGATATATATGCAGCCTCATAAAATATTTAGTGCTGTGTTTGTTTATAGGTATTTATGCATATTTCCCTTTTTATTTTCACAACTGCTATGACTCTTTCGATTTCACTGTGTTCCTTACGCATCTCATCAAACTCCATGTTAGAAAATCTACATAGTTATTTAAGCATATGTATATTTATAATTGCAAATATAATAATTTTCCTTAGGATAGGGATAAGGAAGGGATAACGTTAGAGATAACAGAGCAATCAGTTGAAACAGAACTTCTTTTCTCATATTTTAAACTATCTCCACCCTAACTTTAAATTCTGCTTCACTAACACTGAAAGGTTTTTGGTTCCAGACCACTTGCCATGCTTCTCTGTCTATTCCATCCTTTCCATCTTCCTAAAAACCTCCTTCCTTTTCTGTGCGCTTAAAAGTTCGGGGGCGCCTGGGTGGCACAGCGGTTAAGCGTCTGCCTTCGGCTCAGGGCGTGATCCCGACGTTATGGGATCGAGCCCCACATCAGGCTCCTCCGCTATGAGCCTGTTTCTTCCTCTCCCACTCCCCCTGCTTGTTCCCTCTCTCGCTGGCTGTCTCTATCTCTGTCGAATAAATAAATAAAATCTTAAAAAAAAAAAAAAGTTCTCCTCTACACACTGATTCTTTATCACTTAAGTTTGCTATATTATTAGTATGCTAATTAAACAAATGAAATAAATTAAAATTAAAATTTGCTTAAAACATATACACTTAATGCTCACCCATTCACAGAAACAAGAGTCTTAACAAGGATGCAGATAGATAATTGATTTAAGGACAATACGATTTGCTGAAGTGACCAAGTTATTTCCTTGACTTTCTCCGCCCCCGCATGTCTGCCTCATCCTCAGACTGAGCCCCTTATAGTTGTGACACACACTTGGGCTACACTTCCTTAAGCACAGATGTGAGCAAGGAAGCCTGTCTTCCTCAGGTCGTATTTTAATAGTAAGGAAGCTTTTTTCCAGGAACCCTCTATCAAATTGTTCTCAGGTTAATTGACCAAATTTGCTTAGGCCTGTCCTTTTGTAAGTCAGTTACTGGCAAGGGAAAATGGGTTTACCAGGATTAGAGTAGAACCCATCAATCAGTTTCCCTTGCGGTACATGGGCTGAGATCATGAGGAAAGCATACATGAATGAGTCAGGTTCTCCTACAAAAGGGAACAGCAACATTTGCACACTGGTTAGAAACAACATGGATACGACACAGAGTCACTCCTCACCTTATTTAGTAAAAGTAAATATGTCAGAGCTTTCATAGTACAAAAAATATAAACCTATGTGTAGATATCATGTATTTTATTATGGAAGATCAATACTTCTAAAAACCGAATGAATAACTTTATCAGAGTCAAGATTCTGGTAAGTAAAGAAGGGTCAATACTATTATCTGCCTTCTGGTGCTGTTATAATTTTTATCCCTGTTACCAGCACATAATAGTTGGTATCATCCTTAGCCTGGAATGAATACTGAAAAATACTATTATTAGTATTGGTAACACCCACTCTGGACGAGCACGAACTCTCCAGCCCATCATTCTCTAATATGATGTAAGTTATTTTATTTGAAGATAGAGGAACTAGAGTTTATGATCTTTGGCTAAAGTCAAAGTCTAAAAGAAAAAAATCCTCTTTCACTCTTGTCAATAAATCCAATTGTTATTGCAGTTGCTTTTCAGACACATTTACATGCACACACACACACAGGCACACGCACCCTCCTCAGGGCAGAGACTGTGAGGGGCAGCTGAGATAGGAGGGGGATTTCTTTTCAGAGATATTTGGCAATACCCTTGTTTTAACTTACTGAATATTTATCCTGCTTTTTTCCTCCTCAGATCTCCCTCCTGTCTTACTGCACTCAAATTTCCCTATTTATCTCTTTTGATCTTTCACATTTTATGCAAATTACTTTTCAACAGAGACCGCTTCTTTGGCCCACCCCTTAATAGAACGCCTGACCATGTTTTAAATAGATACGTAGGACCACATTTTTTTATTCATAATTTATTAGTTCTAATTTATTAACTAATAAATTTTACATTTATTTGTGATTATTTTGTTGTCAGGCTATTTTCAACAAGACTCTTTTTATTTTGTTCATAATATTATTCATTTCCTACCACATATCCAATAAATATTTGTTAAATGTGGTTTACTGGGTAAGATTCTCTGGAGGCTGTTAATTTATGAATATTCTGTGTGGCCTGGAGGGGAAAAAAGTCAATATTTTAAATGGATATCAATCTCAGGCTAGAGCCTCAGGTATTACAAATGCAACTTAACTTTTCTATTAATGAACTTAATTTATAAAATTAGCTTTATTACATTATATGATAGAAAAACATTACACAACCAATAATGAAAACCTCAATCCATTATATGTTTCTCCATTCCAAACAGGTCTCCTTCACCCCCATTAGGTCCCATGATCTGGAGCTTAGGCAGTAACCCACAGGGAGGGTGGGCTTAGAGTTTGCTTGGTGACCGTCATCTCAGCCCACGGCTCTGGCTGAGTCATCTCTCTCCCTACTGAGTCTCATAGGCCTTGCGGTGTTGCTGGGACTCCTCCTAATCATAAGACTTTTCTAGACTTGGCTGTCAACACCCTGTCCACACCTTTCTTAGGCAAACCTGAAACAGAAATGTACTCAGAAGTTTATGTACTTGGGCACATAAATCCTAATGAAGCTTTCTCAGGCTCCTGTGACTAAAAGCTCTTGCTACTGTCTCTGATTTACCACGTGTGAACCGTGCCAGATGCCAATAAATGCAATGAGGCTTGCCAACTCCTTAGGGTACATATAGAAAGTGAGGCTACAGGGGCACCTGGGTGGCACAGCGGTTAAGCGTCTGCCTTCGGCTCAGGGCGTGATCCCGGCGTTACGGGATCGAGCCCCACATCAGGCTCCTCTGCTATGAGCCTGCTTCTTCCTCTCCCACTCCCCCTGCTTGTGTTCCCTCTCTCGCTGGCTGTCTCTATCTCTGTCAAATAAATTAAAAAAAAAAAAAAAAAAAAAAAAAAAAGAAAGTGAGGCTACATTAACAGTGTTGGTTAGAAGGGTTCGATTGCTAAAGAACACTCATATACCCCAAATAAAAATGCTTACACATGTATAGTCTATGGCAGGAAAAGGATACAGTACAACAATAGCATTAAAGTAAGGATATACACACCACGGATATATACACCTGCCTCATAGGAAGATGTCCAACGAAGCCAGGTGTGAGCTACAGTTGTCCTCTTTCTGTAGGGCTGGCCCAGACACACTCCTTCCTTCTCGGATCAGGACCATTACATGTGCACAAAATACCTCAGAACCAGAGCCCAAAATAGGAACTCATGGAGGCCAGGTGCAAATCATCAATCTCACTCTTATCAATAAAAAATGCTGACTATCCAATACAAACCATCTCCAGACTCCACAGACTTCTGGCTACCAAGCAATGCTACTAATCAGTGTGCTTCTTGCCTTGATCAGGGCTCAGTGTCCTGCAGGTAAATTAGCAAACAGTGCAGGCCAATTTCAGGGCGCTGACATTAAACCAGCACAAAGGCAGAGGTGTACACTCACACCTAGATTACTTCTTCCCTTCTACCTTCCAGCAATAATCTACGATACTTAAATACTTAAATCATTTGGAACATTTGGAACAAATCATCACATAAGTTCTGGCAGGGAAAGATGGCCTATTCAAATGGAGCAATTAAGGAGAGTTTAATGAAGAGACTATTTTCAAATGATGGCTGGTTCAACTAATGCAGGATGTTGCTATTCTCCAGAACTAGAAACAATGATAAAATATTAGCAGCCTTTGCTCAGAAGAAGCCAGGAACATAACAGTTTTTGGAAACAGGAAAAAGTAACTGCATGTAAGAGTCACTAATAGAAAGTCCAGGAGTTGTGGCCTTCAGAGAAGGGACACAGAGAACCAATGGTGATCGATAGCAAGAGAGCTCTAAGGAAGTGGGGAGCGCAGACCCTGACTCTACTCTTTTCTTCAATTCTGATATTCTGCCAGAGGGCAGGGAGGTCACTGATACAGTCAATACTGTGCAGACTTCTGGGACACAGAGCACAGAACACATCTGGAGAGGCAAGAGGAGAATATCCAGCATGATGTCAGAGAAAGGTAAAGCCCAGTTCTTACTTCACCATGCATTCTTGCAAATTCATAGTTATTTTGTGATATATAATTTATGCTTAGCTTCCCTCAGGGATTGAAACCCAAAATTGCAGGATGTAATAACATGAAAGCACATGCATTTTATACTCAGAATCATTTTTTTCTGCTTTCCTAAGGCAGCATTTCATCCTACACACAATGATAGATTGGCTGGGGAAAGGGCTATGGGGCAGAAGGGAATTGCCAAAAGCCTAAACATATTGTGTTAACATACCAAAGTACCTTTCACCACTACAGTAATAAATCCTTTGATTTCTATGATCTCATTTTGATTGATTTTAAAATATTTAAATAATGTTTTGATATTTATGTATTTATCAAAATTTAGGCCAATCCTTTCTATCATTGGACAAATAGGGTATTTATGCTTCAAGAGATTAAACCACTCCTCTAAAGTCAAACTTAGTTTGGCTAAGAATCCATATCTCATTCTCTGATTCAATTTTTTTTCTTTTTTTTTTTAAGGTTTTATTTATTTATTTGAGAGAGAGACAGAGAGAAAGAGAAGGGGGAAGAGAGAGAGAGAGAGAGAGACAGCACAGGAGCAGGGGAGAGGCAGGAGGAGAGGGAGAGGCAGACGGCCCCACTGAGCCCGAAGCTGACCTCAGCAACCTGGGGCTCCATCCCAGGACCCTGGGATCATGACCTGAGCCAAAGGCAAATGCTTAACTGACTGAGCCCCCCAGTCGCTCCTCAGTTTTCTTTATGCCATGAAAGTGGACTATACAGATTACTTACTTGAGGCAGTATAATAAATAAGTATGCCAACAAAAATTGGCCATACCATTTCTTCTACCTTCTGACATGACACGGGAGCACAAATATTAGAAAAATATTTACAGAAATTATATGTTTTAAAGAATGGACTCATTCTCAGACAACAACTTAATAGAGTGCACTACACAGAGATTACCTACATTGGGTTAATGTTAAAAGAAGATTGACTATATTAACTGTATCCCAAGTGCTACAGATTAAAATATATTGTATAATTAACATCTCACTTTTATAAAATGGATTTTTGTAGAAATTACAGACAAAATGAGACCTTTCCGACTTGAAACATGTTTGATTAAAGTACTGAAGAAAAAACAAAAACACCTATAGGTATCCCTGCTTTTTGAAAATCTGCTTTAGGTCACTTCAAATATATGAAAGACTTGTTTCTGCTAACTGAAAGAAATCTGAAGAGGATTTTCGCTTTAATGAAAAAAGGCAAAAGGCAACAATAGCATTCAGCATTTGCAGCGTGCACCCTAAGCAGTGGGTGGCCCCGCCAAGCTCCTTCCCCAGGCACCACACTCAGTACGCCAGCATCAATCCACCATAGCTTTGAACTGTGCTGGTGAGCATCTGTCCTTTATCTTGATTTACTTTGTGCATTCGTTAGTAAGATGTGTCCTTAGATATCAGAAAAGCCCAAGAGAAGTTATTTTTGGGGTCTGGGAATGCCCAACATTTCCCACATAAATTAATGGTGATTTCTTCTTCACTTTACACAGTTTCCGGTTACAAAGAATTTTATAGGGTGTTCTACTTTTGGAGAGCAGCTAAACCACGCACTTGGTTTCTTTCAAATCAATGTTCACAGTCCGTCACAGATAAATACTACATTGTTCTTTCCTGGAAAACATCTGGGTAGTCAACCAGATTTATATAGTACTAAAATAAATTTACGTGAGTTATCTTGCAATTACTGGTCCAAAAGCTGAATTATTGGGTGTAATGATTAATTTTCTGTGTCAATATGGCTAGGCCATGGTACCCAGATATTTGATCAAACATTATTCTAGATGTTTTTGTGAGGATATTTTCTAGGTGAGATTAGCATTTAAATCAGAAGACCGAGTAATTTGGTTGGGCTCCATCCAGTTGGTTAAAGACCTTAACAGAAAAGAGACTGACCTCTTCTGAAGAAGGAATTCTGCCAGCAGACTGCCTTTGGGTTTGAATTGCAACATCACCTTTTCCCTGGCTTTTCCAGTCTGCCAGCCTATCCTACAGATTTTGGACTTTTCAGCTTCTACAAATCACATAAGCCAATTCCTTATAATGAATCTCTCTCTCTTTCTCTCTCTCTCTTTCTCTCTCTCACTCATTCTCTCTCTCTCAGAATTACCATACAATTCAGAAATTCTATTTCTAATATATACCCCAAAGAATTGAAAGCAGGAATTCAAACAGATGCTTGCCAGTGTTCATTGCAGCAATACTCCAAAATCTGGAAATAATCTAAAGATCAATTAAGAGATGAATAAATAAACAAAATATGGTATATACATGTCATGGAATCTTATTCAGGCACAAAAAGGAATAAAATTCTGATACATGGATGAACCTTGAAAACATTATGTTAAGTGAAATAAGGCAGACGAGAAAGGGCAAATATTGTGATTCTTTAAAAATGTCAAGGTCATGATAAATAATAAAAGACTGAAAAATTGTCAGAGACCACAGGAGACAAAAGAGACACGCCAACTTAATGCTGTGTAGCAACCTGGATAGGATGTTGAAAGAGAAAGAAAATTTTAATGGAAAAATGATTGAAATCTTAATAAAGTCCTAAGCTAAGTGAATAGTATCAATGTAGGTTTCTTTGTTTTGACAACTGTATTATGGTAATGGAAGATGTTAACATTAAGGGAAACTGCATATGGGGTATATGGAATTCTCCGTACTATCTTTGCAAAATTTTTGTGAAAATAAAATAGGGCAGCAAAATTTATTTTTGCCAAAAAGCTGACCGTCAGGGAAATGCAAATCAAAAATAAAATTATTCTAAAATAAAAACGTTTGTGGGGACACCTGGCTGTCAGTCATTTAAGTGTCTGCCTTCAGTTCAGGTCATGATTCCAGGGTCCTGGGATAGAGTCCCACCATTGGGCTCCTTGCTCAGTGGGAAGCCTGCTTCTCCCTCTGCCTGCCTCTCCCCCTGCTTGTTCTCACTCTCTCTCCGACAAATAAATAAATAAAATCTTTAAAAATAAAATAAAAAGTTTATTAAAAAATATATAGGAGAAGTAAATCAAATGATGGGTCCAAACTCAAAATATACGCTAAATAAAAACGTAAAATAAAACAAAAACAAACACAAACCATCAACCAATTCGTTTTTTAAAAGTTGGCTGGTCGGAGAGCCTGGGTGGCTCAGTCAGTTAAGTAGAAGCCTTCGGCTCTGGTCGTGCTCCCAGAGTCCTGGGATCAAGCCCCACGTTAGGCTACCTGCTCTGTGGAGAACATGCTTCTCCCTCTCCCTCTGCCTGCTGCTCCCCCTTCTTGTGCTCTCTCTCTGCCAAATAAATAAATAAGATAAAATAAATAAAAAAATAAGTAAAAGTTGGCTGGTAAAAAGCCCCTATCTGAATTTAGAGAAAGTTTATTCTATAGGCCTTATAGTCAAGGGCACCTGTTCATTTTCCCAGCTGGTAACAATAAAGGAATAATCTTTCTGAAATACAAAAAAGGCATCCATGGAACTGTATCTCTTATAGATATTACAATAAAGCACCTACATTACAGCTACTTTTGTTTTGGTGTTTATCATTTCCTAGGAAAAAAAGTCTCAGCATTTTACATGCATTAACTCATTTAATCGTCTTCACAATCCTATATACAGACAACGTTATCGCCGTCATTTTACAGATAAATAAATCAGGACATAGATTAAGTATTTTTTCTAAGATTACTCTGCAGCAAATTGCAGAGCCAGAATTCAAATCCAAGAAGTCTGGCTTCAGAGTTCATCATCTTAATTGCTAAATCATAATGTCCTTGAACAATTAAGTGTATGGCAACGGATACAACTAATTGTGCCATCAAATTCACCATCTCCCTCCTATAGTTTCTAAGCACTCTGAAACTAACCTTAAAATTTTAGCTTTTCTAAATGAAAGACACCCAAATTGGTAAGGAAGAAGTAAAATTTTCACTATTTGAAGATAACAATACCATATATAGAAAACCTTAAGTCTCCACCAAAAAACTACCACAATTGATAAATGAATTCAGTAAGGCTGCAGGATACAAAATCAGTGTACACAACTCCACTGCATTTGTATACACTGAATGATGGAGCAGAAAGAGAAATTAAGAAAACAATCCCATTTATAATTGGACCAAAAATAATAAATTACCTAGGAATAAATTTAACCAAGGAGGTGAAAGACCTATACTCTGAAAATTATAAAGCACTGATGAAAGAAATTGAAGATGTGACAAACAAATGGAAAAAATATTCCATGCTCATGGATTGGGAGAACAAATATTTTAAAATGTCCATACTACCCAAAGCAATCTACAGATTCAATGTAATCTCTATCAAAATACCAGCAGCATTTTTCACAGAACTAGAACAAATAATCCTAAAATTTGTATGGAACCACAAAAGACCCTGAATAGCCAAAGCAATCATGGAAAAGAACAAAGCTGGAGATATCACAATCCCAGACTTGAAGATATACTACAAAGTTATAGTAATACAAACAGTATTGTACTGGCACAAAAATAGACACTGGAATAGAATAGAGACCCCAGAAACAAACCCATGATTATATGGTCAATGAATCTTTGACAAAGGAGGCAAGGATATGCAATGGGAAAAAGATGGTTTTTTTTTCAACAAATGGTGCTGAGAAAACTGGACAACTACATAGAAAAGAATGAAACTGGATCACTTTCTTGTACTATACACAAAAATAAACTCAAAATGGATTGAAGACCTAAATGTGAGACAGGAATAAGATAAAAATAAACTATTGGCATTCAAAGCCTTTGATTCTTTGCTTAGTTTTTGCCAGGGTGTTCTGTCTATTTCTGATAGTGGGGTGTTGAGGTTCCCCTACTATTACTGTGTTTTTATCTATATGTCTCTTTATTTTGGTTAAGAGTTGGCTTGTGTATCTTGTTGCTCCCCTGTTGGGGGCATATATATGGGGACTAACATAAAAAAAAAAAAAAACTATTGGGACCACATAAAAAAAAATTCTGTACAGCAAAGAAAGCAATCAACAAACGTGAAGACAACCTATTGAATACGAGAAGATATCTGCAAATGATATAACTGATGAAGGGTTAATATCTAAGATATATATAGAATTTATACATCCCAACACCCAAAAAAACAAATAGTCCAATAAAAAATGTGCAGAAGACATGAACAGACATTTCTCCAGAGAAGACATACAAATAGCTAACAGACACATGAAAAGATGCTCAACAGCACTCATCATTAGGGAAATACAGATCAAAACTGCAAAGGGATACCACCTCACACCTGTCAGAATGGCTTAAATCAAAACCACAAGAAATGACAAGCATTGGTGAGGATCTGGAGAAAAAGGAACCTTTGTGCACTGTTGGTGGGAATGCAAACTAGTACAGCTGCTCTGGAAAACAGTAGCAAGATGCCCCCAAAATTTAAAAACAAAAAACAAAAAAACCCAAACAAACAAACAAAAAAACCCTACATATGATTTAGTAACTCCACTACAGGAATTTACCCAAGGACCAGAAAACACTAATTCAAAAAGCTATATGCACCCCTATGTTTATTGCAACATTATTTACAATAAGCAAATTATGGAAGCAACACAAGTGTCCATAGATAGATGAATGGATAAAGAAGAAGTGGTATATATACACAATGGAATATATTCACCCATAAAAAAAGAATGAAATCTTGCCATTTGCAACAACATGGATGGATCTAGACGATATAATGCTAAGTGAAATGTCAGTCAGAGAAAGATAAATGCCATATGATTTCAATCATTTGTGGAATTTAAGAAACAAAGCAAACAAACAAAAAAGAGACAAACCAAAAGACAGACTCTAACCTATAGAGAACAAACTGATGATTACCAGAGGGGAGGTGGGTGGTGGGGATGGATGAGATAGGTGAAGGGAGTTATGAATACACTTATTATGATGAGCCCTGGGTAATTTATAGAATTGTCAAATCACTATATTGTATACCTGAAATTAATGGAACACTGTATGTTAAATATACTGGAATTAGGAAATATATTATTAGCTTTTAATTTCCCCATATTTTCCCATAAAAGATAAAGCTATTATATCCTTTTCATGCTGAGTTTTATCTCTGGTCATCTCTACTAGATCCTTTTTACCATTCCATGTCATCCCCTGTGCAGACGGAATTATTCCATCAAGGGCTGAGTGTTGAAAATATGCCTTTATAAATGTTTTCAACTTTCTTGTCAAGTTTCAGCCTTAATCATTGTTGCCTGTTTCAGGGCTTCTAGGTAAATGGTCTAGTGAAGCTTTATTCATTGGTTCCTAAACATTTCACATTCTTTCATGCTTCTCAGTGTTAGCTAACTCTCTCTTTTTTGTCACCTGTGCTCTTCTATCAACATGCTTCCCTTCCATTCTAGAATAACTCTCATTTATTCTTTAACATATATGCCCCAAATCACAGTGTGTGAAGTCCTTTTGCATTTCCAAACAAATTTGTTATATTCTCCCCTGTGCTCCCACTGCTTTATTGGCATTTAACATGTACTGTTAAATATTTCTGATATTCAAAATGCCTAAATAATAATATGAGAATCCCATTACCTCACAACTTATTGTAAGAAACAAAATATTAACAGTACAATAGAATGCACCTTTTCATCAGACGTACTATCTTAAATGTTATTGTTTTGTGTGTATTTTTATGTCTTTACTATATGTGTATATCCACAACAGTATGTATTAACAATATATTATTTTTCATATTTTAAAGCTTTATGTTAATATTATCTCTATATATGTGTTATCTCTTTACATATGTATGTGTATGTGTGTGTGTTCTTTCCTCTGCAACTGGGTTTTTTGTGAATGGGGTTGAATATATTTTTGGAATCATGACCTGAGCCGAAAGCAGATACTTAACTGACTGAGCCACCCAGGCACCCCTCTTTTTCTTAATATTTTAAAAATTAATATAAGAATATATTACTATTGTACATACTCTGCAAGTATTTTCTCCAAACCACTGACTATCATTTTGTTTCTGAGTGTTGTCTTTTGATACCCATATGGTTTTACAAAATAATATAATCAAATGTATCAACTGTTAATCATTTGCCATAATTATAGTTTAGAATTCTCTGTTAAAGAAGTTTTCCCTACCCTAAGGTGCCACATATTTTACTTTCTTTTAATAACATTCATCACACCAAGTTGCTGTGATTAGTTTACAAGACCATCTTTTCTGTAGCCTCTGATATCCTCAAGGGCAGACGCCATGTATTATTCATTTTTCTACCCTGGTATTTTATGATGCTCAATAAATGTTTGATGATTGAAAGGTATGAGCTCCTTAAAGGTGCTAGTGCAGGATTTTGGTATATCTTTCTCATGTGATAACCACTACATTAAATTCTTACAATTATGTTATCAATCAGAGCACAGGTCCCCATTGTATCTCTGACTGTGATATGCTTGGTTAAAAAGGTTAAATCTAAAGATATTCTATGAAGAAGAAGCATTATATATCTACTAGAAAGAGTATACATACCTTTCTCTGCTTCGCTTAATATTAGCAATTTTAAGTAGTGGAATCCTGCTGTGGAAAATACTGTTTAGAGTCTACCTTGCACTTTGTATTCTTACGGATATGGCTGGGAATTCGTAAGGCATAACAGTTATAAATGTTTTGGTGGGCATGTTTTCCTTTGTTTTCTGTTGAATGTTGCTCAAAATAAATTGTATGTTAACTGACACTTATATTTAGATTTTATAATAATGCTATGGTTTAAATGGAATTTGTTCCAAACAATTTTGAACTTCATATGAAGAAACTGTCCAGTATTGTTCTTTCTACAATAGCCAACTATTATACTTAACATTTATTGGACTTTCGGAATGTACTGCACAGTTTGAATAATATAAATTATATATAACACATAATAGAGATATTCACATTGAAGAATTTAGAATGTAAAGATTTCCAAATTGTTACAAACAAGGCAACTGAATTTTGACATATTAATTGTTATGACCATTCTCTTTTTTGGGGTATTTGGAACACCATATGCTCATGTCTCTCAGATAAAGTAGGACTCCTCAGAACAAAAAAAGTCAACTGTTTGGCTTTTGAATTTTGTAAGCTAAGGGCTAGGCCTATGTAAAAAATAGTGGATCAGCAAATGATGACAGAGTTAGCTTTTCTTAACTTTGAATAATAGCTCAGATTAGTTTGACAGGGAGAAGGGAAAGTATAATGTAACAAGAGCAATAGAATAGATATCAGTACAGGTATCTGAATAGAAAGTCTGTGGCTTGCAGGACGCTCTGGAGTGAAGTTGAAGGCCCACAATGCTACACTAAGGAATTCAGGGGTGTGTGTGTGTGTGTGTGTGTGTGTGTGTGTGTGTGTTTTAGGAGTTCAGATTTATATAAAAAAAAAACAAAAAACGTCAAAGCATCCAAGAATATTAAATATGGAAGTAGCAGGATTAAATTTTTATTCCATAATAATATGACTGAAGTGTGAAAGATAGAGGAGGAATTGGTTACAGCTTGGGGCACTTAGAAGTTTATTGCCAGCTCTTATGAACCTGAGAAATTGATATAAAATGGGGAAAGGAAGAATAAAATCTAGTGGTTTTTCCAGATGAATTGGGAGGGCTTAATAATAATTGTAATAATAGCTAATATTTATGCAGTGGTTGCAGTATATTAACGAGTGGCTAATCAATGGTGGTTAGTAAATATTTAACAACAAGCTACCTGGGACCACGGGTCGGGTGGGAAAGGGCTCTGATTCGTAGTTTGTCAATTTTTATGGTATATACACTCCCAGTATGGCCACTTCAACCTGCCAATGAAATGTCACTCAATAGATATTGGGCAGAGACATGAAAAAATCTGCTCTTAGAAGCTGGCATGAGGTGGCTTCAGTGAGCCACCAGAATTTTTCTTACATGTGTTACCTTCATATAATCCTCGTAACATGTCTCTTTAAATCGGGGTTTCTTAACCTTGATACTATTCACATTTTGAACCAGATAATTCTTTGCTGTGGGGTGCTATCTTGTGAATTACAGAATGTTTCGGATGACGCCTGGCTTCTACTCACTGGTTGCCAGTACTACACCCCCATACCAGTTTTGACAACCCAAATGTCTTCAGTAATTGCCAGGTGTTCTCTGGGGGAAAAATCAACTCCAATTGAGAATCATTGCTTTATCCTATAATTTCCTTCTTCTATTCCTTCTTCTCATCTTCCTCTTCTTCTTAATTCTTTATCTTCTTTTACTTCTTTTTATTTTTACAAATGAAGAAATTGAAACAGAAAAGTCACATACTTATTAATTACTAGATGCAATATATAAACACAGTCTGACTCCAAAGATGACTCAGATGGAGATGGAGATAAAGATGGAGATACAGATATATAATTTATGCTATAATTAATTGTTGGATGGCACACTATCCTAATCCCCATTTTGCATATCAGTAATTTCATCCTTGACTTAATAACGAGTTTCCCCTTGAGTATGAGAAGACAAAATGTATTAAAAATTATGAAATTACTAACAGTATTAAGATAAAGTTTTGTTGTGATTATTAATACATTTTTCATATCAGTAAAGTCTTTTTTTCCTTTTCTTTGCCCACAGTCTCTATATCTGTGACTCAGTTTATTCTTTGTATATAATGGGATTGGGTGCCTGGGTGGCTCAGTCAGTTGAGCAACTGACTCTTGGTTTCTGCTCAGGTCTTGATCTCAGGGCCCTGAGATGGAGCCCCATGTCAGGCTCCACGCTCAGCAGGGAGTTTGTTTCTTTCATTCTCTTTCCCTCTCCCTCCGTCCTCCCCCCACTGTCTCTCTCTCAAAATAAATGGATAAATCTTAAAATAAATAAATAATAAATAAGTAAAATGGGATAATAATATATCTACATCAAGAATTGTTATGCAAAAATAAAGTAAGTTAGAAGCACAAATACTGTATGACATCACTTATAAGTGGAATCTAAAAAAGTTGAACTCATAGAAGCAGAGACGAGAATGGTGGTTACCAGGAGCTGGAGGCTGGGGGAAAAGGGGAGATTTTGGATAGAGTACAAAGGTCTAGTTATAAGATGAATAAATTCTGGGATCTAATGTATAGCACAGAGGTTACAGTTAATAATACTGTATTATATACTTAAAAGAGAGTAGATCTTAAATGTTCTCACCACAAAAGAAATGGTAATTACGTGATGTGATGCAAATGTTAGTTAACACTATAGTGATAATTATTTTATATTTATATAAAATATATTATATTCACATATATATAAAAACAGGTTGTATACCTAAAATTTACACAATATTATATGCCATTTACATCTCAATAAAACAGAAAAAAAGACTTGTTATGTATATTAACTGACACAATTTGCTTAGAACAATGTTTGAACACATAATTACCTATGAGTAAGTCTTAGTTTAAGTTTAAATAAACAAATAAAAGCAATGAAACATAGAGTTACTACTAAGGAGTCACAGCAGTTTACACATTTTTAGTTTGGTTAGATGTTTGGAAAATTCTAGTACAGAGTTGGAGAATCACAGAGATTCTAGATCCAGAATATAAGCAGCAATCTTTCCTAACCACACCTCACAAGTTATAAGAAAACGAATGGCGTGTCTGATACATGTGTCTTATACTGACATTCAATCAATATAATCTTATAGGATGACTTATAATCAATACAATCTTATAAGACACAAAATGGAAGAAAAGGAAAAAGAAAAAAAATTATTTGGAAAACTTTCCTATGTCAGTTTCATTGGTTTTCAGAATTTCAAAAAAAATTTGTTTGGAGTGTATTTACATCAGTAGAAAAATCACCATAATTCTAAAGAACAATGGGCATGGGCATCAACTTACAAAATTATTCTAAACACATGATCTGATAAATAATTTAAGTAGTAAGTAGAAAAAGTCTAAAAAATTTTAGCATGAACAAAAATGTTTATATGTCCCTTCTGTTTGTTTTTTTTAAGTATCTATTGTGCCTTGATTGATAAGGATGCTTTCATATTTTCTACAATGAAGTTGAGAAATTGGATTGACAGTACCAAATCCAGCTGCAAAATAATACTGTAAAGAGTTGTCATTAAAGGCACATGTTTTCAGTCCCCTCCCACCTCTAATCTATTGATACCTCTATGAAACTTAAAATTTCAAAGTGATTTCAAATTGTTTTTGTATATTTGCACAAAATACTTTTTAGCTCATTTTAAGATAAAAGCTTTCAAATATATTGTGTGTAGCCCTTCCTATCTTTCTAACATACTATCACATCTGAATATTATAGTCCTCTGATCCCATGTTTGGCAAAACAGGAGTTTCAATCCAATTCTTAAAGAAACTGAGACTCAGAAGGTCATACGTTATAACTTTAGTACACACAGCAGGTAGTTACTAGAGATTGTAGGAATGTGATCTTCTTATCCTTAGTGACATAACCATGCTTGTTTTACATTAACAAAATTCATTCTGATTTCATTTATGAATATAATTTAGCTCCATGATCCCAGCAGGTGTCCTTTTTTTCCCTTCTAGTAGTTGTAACATAATGAATATATCATGTTTGCAGATTTCATATTTAAAAAGTTGAATTAATATAGGATTTCCACTTTTAATTAATTAACCTCTGATTTACTGTAATATAATAATTTTCAAAAGTTGTGAGCTTTCAATAATTAAACTATTTGAATATTTTCTGCATTTTTCCAATTGTTTAATACTCATCCATCAAATATCAAATGCTGACCAAGTGCTAGACTTTATTGTAGGGGTAGGTGATACACTGGAGAATAAAGACTAATTCCTTTTGTGGAACTCAGGAAGAACTGGAAAAGGAAGTAATAATTAAGCAGGAGAAATACAATATATTTTATTTTTTATTTTTTTAAAGATTTTATTTATTTCTTCAACAGAGATAGAGATAGCCAGTGAGAGAGGGAACACAAGCAGGGGGAGTGGGAGAGAAGAAGCAGGCTCATAGCGGAGCAGCCTGACGTGGGGCTCGATCCCATAACGCCAGGATCATGCCCTGAGCCGAAGGCAGACGCTTAATCGCTGTGCCACCCAGGCGCCCCACAATATATTTTAAAACAGTGATAAGTGGTCTGAAAAAAAAATAAGGAAGGGTAAAGTAGTATTTTATTATAAGATACAACGTAACATGATATAAATGATCCTTAGAATTTGGAAGTTGGCATTCTTTATATTTCGGAAAATTTGTCTTGTCATAAGCTAAACTATCAACGCCTTTATGTGTACAATTATACTTCTGTCCTGGGTAACTTATTAACTAAATTGGCTGTTCTTATTTTGTAAACTACTAAGTTTCCTTTTAATATATAACTTATATTGGTATCCTTAATATTAATAGTCTTTATTTTGTAGTCTAAATCTAGCCTACAAATTTAGAATCTTTAAAGTAGGAAGGAATCTGAATATAAAATTTCAAAGTAGGAAGGGTATTAAAGAATCTTGGAGTTTATCTTTGTGTATGGTGTGAGAGAGTGGTCAAGTTTCATTCTTTTGCATGTAGCTGTCCAATTTTCCCAGCACCATTTATTGAAGAGACTGTCTTTTTCCACCGGAAGTTTTTTCTTGCTTTTTCAAAGATTAGTTGCCCAAAGAGCCGAGGGTCCATTTCTGGGTTCTCTATTCTGTTCCATTGGTCTATGTGTCTGTTTTTGTGCCAGTACCATGCTGTCTTTGTGATCACAGCTTTGTAGTACAGCTCGAAATCCGGCATTGTGATGCCCCCAGCTTTGTTTTTCCTTTTCAACAGTTCCTTGGAGATTCGGGGCCTTTTCTGGTTCCATACAAATTTAAGGACTATTTGTTCCAGTTCTTTGAAAAATGTCCTCGGTATTTTGATCGGGATAGCATTGAAAGTGTAGATTGCTCTGGGTAGTATGGACATTTTAACTATGTTAATTCTTCCAATCCATGAGCATGGAATATTTTTCCATCTTTTTATGTCTTCCTCAATATCTTTCAAAAGTGATCTATAGTTTCTAGGATATAGGTCCTTTACGTCTCTGGTTAAGTTAATTCCAAGGTAACGTATGGTTTTTGGTGTTATTGTAAATGGGATGGATTCCCTAATTTCTCTTTCTTCAGTCTCGTTATTCGTGTATAGAAATGCAACTGATTTCTGGGCATTGATTTTGTATCCTGCCACCTTACTGAATTGTTCTATAACTTCTAATAGTTTGGGAGTGGATTCCTTTGGGTTTTCCATATAGAGTATCATGTCATCTGCAAAGAGAGACAGTTTGACTTCTTCTTTGCCGATTTGGATACCTTTGATCCCTTTTTGTCTTCTGATTGCTGTTGCAAGGACTTCTAGTACTATGTTGAATAATAGTGGCGAGAGTGGGCATCCTTGTCGTGTTCCTGATCTTAAGGGAAAGGCTTCCAGCTTTTCCCCATTGAGAATAATGCTTGCAGTAGGCTTTTCATAGATGGCTTTTATGAGATTGAGAAATGTACCCTCTATTCCTACACTCTGAAGGGTTTTAATCAGGAAAGGATGCTGTATTTTGTCAAATGCTTTTTCTGCATCAATTGAGAGGATCATATGGTTCTTGAGTCTTTTCTTGTTGATATGATGTATCACATTGATTGATTTGCGAGTGTTGAACCATGCTTGCATCCCAGGTATGAATCCCACTTGGTCATGATGGATAATCCTTTTAATGTACTGTTGGATTCTATTAGCAAGGATCTTGTTGAGGATTTTGGCATCCATATTCATTAGAGAAATCGGTCTGTAATTCTCCTTTTTGAGGGGGTCTTTGCCTGGTTTGGGGATCAAGGTAATATTAGCCTCATAGAATGAGTTTGGTAGCTTTCCTTCTGTTTCTATTTTTTGAAATAGCTTTAGGAGAATAGGTATTATTTCTTCTTTGAATGTTTGGTAGAATTCCCCAGGAAAACCGTCTGGGCCTGGAGTTTTATTATTTGGAAGGTTGTTTATCACTGACTCAATTTCTTCATAGTTAATTGGCCTATTTAAGAAATCTATTTCTTCCTGTTTCAGTCTTGGTAGTTTATAGGTTTCCAGGAAGGCCTCCATCTCTTCCAGATTGTTTAGTTTTTTGGCATATAGCTGTTGATAAAAGTTTCTAATAATCCTTGCAATTTCAATGGTGCTGGTCGTGACCTCTCCCTTTTCAGTCATAATTTTAATAATCTCAGTCCTTTCTCTTTGTTTTTGGACAAGTTTTGCCAGTGGTCTATCAATTTTATGGATTCTCTCAAAGAACCAGCTTCTAGTCCTGTTGATCTGCTCTACTGTGGTTCTGGTTTCTAATTCATTGATTTCTGCTCTAATCTTGGTCAACTCCTTCCTTGTCAGTGGGTTAGGCCTGTCCCTCTGTTGCTGTTCCAGTTTCTTGAGGTGAGAATATAGAAACTGCATTTTAGATTTTTCTATTCTTTTGAGTGAGGCTTGGATGGCTATGTATTTCCCCCTTAGGACTGCCTTTGCAGTATCCCATAGGTTTTGGACCGTTGTGTATTCATTCTCGTTGGTCTCCATAAATTGTTTAATTTGTTTTTTGATTTCCTGGTTTATCGAGTCATTCTTGAGCAGGATGGTTCTTAGCCTCCAAGTGTTTGAGTTTCTTCCAGGTTTTTCCTTGTGGTTGAGTTCCAATTTCAGAGCGTTGTGGTCTGAGAATATGCAGGGGATAATTTCAATCTTTTGGTATTGGCTGAGACCTGTTTTGTGTCCCAGAGCATGATCTATTCTTGAGAATGTTCCATGGGCATTTGAATAGAATGAGTATTCTTTGGTTCTGGGGTGTAGTGTTCTATATATATCTATGAGGTCCAACTCGTCGAGTATGGCATTCAAAGCCTTTGATTCTTTGCTTAGTTTTTGCCAGGGTGTTCTGTCTATTTCTGATAGTGGGGTGTTGAGGTCCCCTACTATTACTGTGTTCTTATCTATATGTCTCTTTATTTTGGTTAAGAGTTGGCTTGTGTATCTTGCTGCTCCCCTGTTGGGGGCATATATATTAATAATTGTCATATCCACTTGTTGAATACTTCCTTTAAGAATAATATAGTGCCCTTCTGTATCTCTCTCTATGGCCTCTAGTTTAAAATCCAGTCTATCTGATATGAGAATTGCTACTCCAGCTTTCTTTTGAGGTCCATTTGCGTGGAAGATGGTACTCCATCCCCTTACTCTAAGTCTGAATGCATCTTTGGGTTCAAAATGAGTCTCTTGTAGACAGCAAATGGATGGGTCATGTCTTTTTATCCAATCTGCAACCCTGTGGCGTTTTATGGGAGCATTTAGGCCATTTACATTGAGACTGCATATTGAGAGATATGATTTTAATGATGCCATGTTGCCAGTAAAGTCTTTGTTTCTATAGATTGTGACTTTCTGTTCTGTATCACTCTTGGGGCCTTTTTACCTTTATAGAACCCCCCTTAATATCTCCTGTAGGGCTGGTTTTGTAGTTACGAAATTGGTCAATGACTGGCGATTCTGGAATGTCTTTATTTCTCCATCAATTCTGAATGACAGCCTTGCTGGATAAAGGATCCTTGGCTGCATGTTTTTCTCTGAAAGAGCTTTAAAAATGGCCCCCCAACCCTTTCTCTCATTCCAGGTCTGTGTAGACAGGTCTGACGTAATTCTGATACCTTTGCCTTGGTACGTGAGAAATTTCTTTGCCCTGCACACTTTCAACGCTGTATCCTTGGATCTAATATTTTCGAATTGCACTATGATGTGACGTGGTGTAGGTTTGTCGTGGTTGAGCTTGGGAGGGGTCCTCTCTGCCTCTTGGAGATGAATGTTTGTTACCCTTGCTAGGTTAGGGAAGTTTTCAGCTACAATTTGTTCAAATATCTCTTCTAGACCTCTTTTTCTCCACGCCCTTGGGGATGCCGATGATTCTGACATTGGATCGTTTCATTGAGTCAGTAATCTCCCATAATCTACATTCCTGAGCATGGATTCTTTTGAGTCCAGATTCTATTTTCGTTTTTTCTTCTACTAACCCATCCTCCAATTCGCTAATGTGTTCCTCTGCCTCAATGACCCTGGCCGTCAGAGCCTCTAGTTTTGACTGCATTTGGCTCATAGAATTTTTAATTTCTGCCAGATTCACTCTCATTTTCTGATAATTTGGTTATATCCATATCCATTAGTTCTGCGGCAGAGGCCACAGACTCATTGTCTTTTCTTTGCTGGGGGGATTTCTCCTTCTCGTCATTCTGATGAGGAGAGGTTGTGGGGTTGTCCAGAGCCCAAATTATTGACCGGGACCAGGCCGTGCACCCTTGTTTTATAGGGATCTTAGGGATGTGGGCTTCTTGATTTTTCAGCTTGCCTTCTGGGGGAGGGGCCTTCCACGCTGATACTAGGCCGTGCACCCTTGTTTTATAGGGATCTTAGGGATGTGGGCTTCTTGATTTTTCAGCTTGCCTTCTGGGGGAGGGGCCTTCCACGCTGATACTCAGGCAACCCTGCTTGGGTAGAGTCTCCGTGTCCCCTGTGAGGGGGGATGGGGACGGGCACCCTGTGAGCCAGTATTTCCAGGCTTTTGTTCTCTGGCGGCTTTCCCTCGCGGTCTGCTGTGCCTCTTCTGAGACTCAGAGCAGCAGCGGCCGAATATCAGCCTCTGTCTCAGAACAGAGGGATCGCAGACCCCTCTCCACTGATGTTCTGGCCACTTTAACTCTGTTTCTGTTGGTGCTGCTCAACCCTGCAGTGTCCCGGGATGTGCACCCCACACCCGGCGTCCCAGCCCTCACTTCCAGGGCCGGCGCATCTCTGTCCTTTGTGTTTCTAACACCGCCAGCTGCCAGCTGCCCCTGCATGCTCCCGGACCTCCCTGTCTCAGTCTGGTTCCAGTGAGAGCACCGGAGCTCCGGTTTTCATTCTGGTCGCGCGCATTCCCCAGCTCACGCTCTCAGTCTGCTCTCTCGCCAGTGCTGGTCCCTGAGTCCTCCCGCTCCCCCATGCAGGTGGCTACCTCTTCTCAGTGCCCAAACTCAGTGGCTCCCTCCCCCTTCCGTTTATCTTCCGATATCTGCGCACGATTTCACGGTTCCCCGCTTCGCACCTCAATACTCAGAACTTTAGATGTTCATTTGTAGAGATCCAGATGTATCTTCCTGCGTCTCAGGCTGAGTCTGTGGATGTTCAGTCTGGTCTGGTACCTATCCAGCTCAACTCAGGGGACCGGCTGAAAAAGGGGTCCTCTACTCCTCCGCCATCTTAACCATCTCCCCTATTTTTAGTTTCTCATTTGGTCATGTCATTGCTATGCTGTCTACTCATCCATTAAATGGATAGCAGGTTAGCTTTCTCAAGTTCAAATGTAATTAAATCACATCATCCTCAAAAGTCTATACTGAGCTTCCTTCTATTGTTTACAGGAAAAAAAATCAAAATTTCTAACTGTTAGTTAAGATTCTCCCCAGTCTCAGCCTGCCTATGCATTTTTCCTTTTTACATGTTGTATCATATTTGTCTTTCTGTAACCTCAAAAAAAAACATGCTCTTAAATATATTTTCAGGAAAATCTTTGGAAATAATCGCTTTACTAAACAAAAAGGATCCTATTAAGGAAGTATATGGTTTGGAGAAATAATAAAGGGAAAGAAGAATTACATAAAAGATAGTGAGCAATGCTGCTAATTATATGTAATATAAAATGACCTTTTCATAACAAACATACAGTCCACAAAATCATATATTGTGTTGTACATTCAATGTAGATGAATAATCATGTTAGCATAAAATGTTTCACAGATTGAAATTAAAATTGAAATACTGAATTATTGAAATATTTCAATTTCACATATTTTTTTTTAATCTCATCACCCAGGTGGATTAAGTCCCAGAAGGAGGGCACATTTACTCACTGATACCCTGTTTGTTCAGCAAGTACATTTTAAAATCGAGACACTTTAGCTAATGCTCATAGAACTTAGCTATGTTGAACAGAGGGACTAAGTGGGGAAACTTCAATTTTGGTTAAAGACAGGGAAAAAGAGTGGTTCTAGAAAGCAGGCTTTGTTTATAAAAATAAAAAGACTCAGATTACTCAGTAAAGCATTATGCATGCATGGAGATAGTAAGATTAGAGAGCTAAAGATGTGAGCTAGTATTGGTACCCATAATATATATTATCAGAGACTTAATTCTGAAACTGACTTTACTCACCAAAATAAAAATCTATTTCTCTACGTATTTGTATGTAAGTAACACATAAATCTTTTCATAAGCATGGATCTAAAAATTGAAATTATTTGATTCCCAAGGATAATTGTATTATTCTGGGAATTATCAGTAATATCTGGGGAAAAAAGTAATTGTTTTCTAGTACAGTGAGTGATAACAAGTTAAATGGTTATGAGAAAAAATAGTTATGAGCACTAAAGGCTATAAAAACAATGTACACTCACAGACTTCAGCTGGTTCATGTTTTTTGTTTTTGTTTTTTTTTTTCCTGGAGAATGAGATTGTGGAATTTGAATTCCATCTTTATATTTAGCTCTCAGGTAGAATATCAAAATATAAGAAAAACATGCAGTAGAAACCCTTTGAAATTGATCTATTCTCCCATAACTGCATATTACCTTTAAAGATGCATTGCCCAAGATATACCTATTAATTGATACTTTCAGTTAAAAAAGTCATAGTTCAAAAAACACCTTTATTATTTGTATTTACCTAATAATAAATGACACATTTTATTCTTAAAGTCATTATATTCGACTAAGCCTACCAACGTGCTGTAATTGACGTTTATATATTTTACTGTTATAGCATTTATCTCAGATGCAGCACAGATGCATCTTCATTTCTTACTAAAGAACAGAACTGCGAATTTATCCAGACAGAATATTACACATTTCCCAGGCGTTCTATCTTAGCCTGAGTTCCATATAAAATAAATAGATGAGAGGCAGATGCATATGTGATGGCAGTTAGTCGAGTCGCACAATCCCAAGAAGGCAAGAGTGAGGGATAAAAGGGATGTAAAGCTAATGAGGAAGGAAAGGAGGAAGGAGAACAAGTACAAGGGGATCTTTTTCTTTTTATTTTCTTTTCAAGATTTTATTTATTTGTCTGAAAGTGGGAGAGAAAGTGAGAGAGAGAGGCAGGCAGAAGGAGATGCAGGCTCCCTGCTGAGCAGGGAGCATGAAGCAGGGAGCATGATGCAGGACTTGATCCCAGGACCCTGGTATCATGACCTGAGCCCAAGGCAGACGCTTAACCTACTGAGCCACCCAGGCGCCCCAAGGAGATAATTTTCTAAGCTATCCATAGTTTCCAAACAAGCTCAGTTCATTGCTCAGTTTCATGGGCCATCTTCATAATGGACCCATGAATTATTGCTTCTGAGAGCAGCCCATAGCAGGCAGTGAGTGGTAGAGAAGGATTTGTCTTATTTCTGACTACAACATACACATGCTTCGCCTTCCCTCTCACCCCTACATCCCTTTTTATTAAACTCCATTGCACTAATACAAGGTCGAAGTCCAGTCCAGGACTTCTTTTACTGCTGTAAAAGCAAGAGCAAGCTGGGCACTGTGTGCCAATGCACAAACACCACACTAAGTATCTCTGTCAGTCTGCGCTGCCACCAGGGCTTAGGGATCTGTAGGGAAAGATGGGGCAGTTCCTATCTCTGGAAACTTATGCTAGAGCCATATTTGGATCTGGAGTTGTACATGCACTGATTTCTGTAGAGATTCCAACTTTTCCTACTGTAGTGAAAAATGTTTCAGGTCTTCAATAAACAGCACAATGGTTACTGTTAGTTAAGGTTCCCCAGAGAAACAGAACCAATCAAATGTGAATATATATTAAGAGAATGATTTATTTTATTTTGGCTCATACAACTGTGCAGACTGGCAAATCCAAAATCTGTAGGGTAGCCTGGAGACCTAGGGAAGAGTTGTTGTTACAACTGGAGTCCAAAGGCAGTGTGCTGGCAGAATTTCTTTTTCCTCTAATGACCTTGGTCTTTTCTCTTCAGGCTTCAACTGATCAGATGAGGCCCATATACATTATGGAGAGTAATCTGCTTAATTCAGTCTACTGACTTAAATGTTAATCACATCTCAAAAAACAAAACAAAACAAAACAAAACCATCACAGAAACATCTAGACTGCTGTTTGACCAAAAACTGTGTACAATGGCCTAACCAACTTGACACATGTAATGACCCATCATAGTCACCTTATCAAAAACATATAAAATGTGTGTCTGTGTGGCTCTGAACATATGTGTGCATGTATGTATACAAACGTATTTTTCTCTCACACTTCAACAATCAGAAAAGTCTTCCTGAAATCTTTATGATTTGCAATCCAAACGTCAAAGTCAAATACAAAAACTTTCCTTATCTTAAATCACCTTGCCCTCCAATCTTATGTTTTGCTTTTTTTCTTTTGAACTTTGGTTTGTGTATGAGGCTGAACATCATTCTTGTTTCCTTTCCTCAATTCTTTCAACCTGAGACATTATTTCTTGCCATTCTCCACTCTTAGGAAGAAACAGTTTCGACTACTCCAATGACTTAAACTTTCCCATATCTTCCCCCCACAAGTTTTTATTTAAAATTCTAGTTAGTTAACATATAGTGTATACTGGTTTTGGGAGTAGAATTTAGTGGTCCATCACTTACATATAATACCCCATGCTCATCACAAGTGCCCTCGTTAATGCGCATCACCCATTTAGCCTCTCATAACTTTGTCTTTTCAATCTAACAATTTCTATAAACTTTTCAATTAACTTAAAAGCAATACAACTTCCCTATATTAAGATGGTGAGGTAAAGGCATTATACTACCCTTTCTTTTAAAAGTCACCTTAAAAACAGAGGAAAAGAAACACAAATAGCAACTTTGATGAGACTAGGAGATAAATTTAAGCCTACATTGCTGTGTTTCTGAAGACAAAAAAACTGAAATAGATAATTTGTAGAAATGAAGAGGGTAAATTTGGTTCATACAGAAGAAAATATTCTGAGCCAGTAGATGAATAAAACTTATGTATCTAGCTCTTCATGGTCTCAGAGGTTGGAAAGACATGAAACTAAAGGCGGGTATGGTGGGGGAAGGAAGAGAGGGCTGAAAAACAGGGGAATTATGTGAGCAACTGTTTAAAGAGTACTTGGACCTAAAGACTAATTCCATCCAATTCTAAAAGAAACAAGCACTTCTCCAGGCCAGAAGGCTCAGAATCCTGTCACAGAGGACTGGAATCATATTCCAAATGAAAATACCCTCACACTGTCAGGGTGCCCCACTTAGTCCCAGAACTCTAGGTGTCAGGTACTTATACCCCAGGAAAGTGATTACGGTATCATTCTTTGGAAAAAAAAACAAACAAACAACTGGTCTAGAGATTATTCGCCCCAGAGAAAAGACCACACACAATCCTATCTAAATGCCCAATCCTTTCTGAACGCAAAATTGGGGGCTTCCAATTATTCAGAATTCCATAGGAAAACCCAGAAATTAATAAAACCCATTCACACTGCCTTAGAAATTGAAACCACAAATTCAATTTTAGATTAAAATTCTGCCAGCTACTGAAGTTGGTCTCTCAAAAAAAAAAAAAAAAAAAGGAGGGGGCAGCAATCACACAACTTAGTTCCCTGGTCAGTCTCCAACAGCTGCCTTTTTTTTTTTTTTTTAAGCTCACCTTTATTTTGAAACAATTATGCTCACTTGGCCTAGTAATATAAAAAATCAGTTTATGGTGTCTCTAGTCTCTGGCAGGTGAGGGTTGGCTGAGAAGAGCCTTCCAAAAAAGATACTCCAGTCAACTCTTAAGGGCTTCATTCAAATATAATGCACACAGAAGGATTGTCAGATATTTGCCCAGAGTTTCCAACATGAAAGGCGAAGAACCCAAACAAGGAGAATTAAAGGAACTTAGAAGAAGCAGAGAAAATGCAATCAGCAGAAGAAAATTCCAAAGGCGTTCTATTTAATTTCATAAAGAATGGGGAAACCAGAGCAGGATGTTACACAGTAGAAAAAACACGAGGCACTTGCACGTGCACACACACACACGATATTTACAGTAAATTATTTAAATGCTGAAGTAAAATAAAAAAATCGATAAAGGTGTTAGAGGTTAAAATTTAAAAAAAATTACCAGATTGATTTCCAGAGTAAAAGCAAGGGAAGGCCCAGATGACAGCCAAACAGCAACCCTGTGGAGAACATTCCAAATTTCAACAAACACATGTAGGGATCCAGGGCTTCAGAAAAGAGCAAAGATAATGGATGAACTTTCTAAATAGGTTTGGATGAATGAAATGAGATATATGGTAGCTTTTGCAATATTATTAGAGAGGGATAAATTAATAAGGGATTCAAAGAAAACTAAGCACACAAAAAAGAGCATTATCACTGTCAAGGATAACAGAAAGTTGCACAACAAAGGGAATTTAATCACAGAAACTTCTTGGATTTGGAACCAGAAACTATTCATGAAGACATATATTATACAATATTTACAAAAAATATACAAGCACTAGGCCAAGAAATTGTGATTGAACTATTTTGGAAGTATGTTTAGAAGGTAGGCAGAGTGATAAAGGGAAATAAACATTTTCATCTGCTGTAATTGGAAGTCAATCTAAAATGGATAAAGTGGAACAATTTGTGCACAGTTTCGGTATAGACTATCTAGGACAATACCAGAAAAAATATATATTAGTTAAGTGATTGCCTCTGTGGAATGGGACATTGATGGAAACAGAAAAGTTACAGATAGGGGACTATATATTTTTTATTGTTTTATTATTTTTTATAAATATTTCAGCACACTTTTCATGTATGCATTCATCTCTTCTGGATAAAAAAACAAGGAAAATATCATAGACTTTTCAAAGGAATTCTGGAAAAGATCAATATCACTCAAACATAAACTTCCAACATAGTTATGTATTTCTGCCACACTCTGTGTGCATATTTTGATAAACTAAAACAACTTAAATACTAACATGACCATACAACATGATAAATTAAACACTTTCATGTTATTAAACATTCAGTATGAAGATTTGTTTGCTTGTTAAAATACAATTGTTTCAAATGCATATTCCACAATTTATCTATTTGACTCTTGGTCTGTTAGTTTCCTTGTGTGATATTATGAGTTTAGAAATGACAAGATGAAAACCAACATCTAAAGATCATTTTCCCAAAATATATTTTCAGAGTTGGCAATACCAAATCAAATTTTAATGCTTAAGTATGTACAAAGTACTTTCGGAAGTAGTTAAACTCACACACATGACCATCAGACTATGTGTACGACTGCTTGTTTCATTGCAGTCTCTCAACTCTTCCTTGACCTTCCTAGGATAGTTTCTAACCTGGCAATCAGCATTTCTTCTTTTCTCCCATTTTGGGGGTTGATAGAAGAAATGCAGATTTCCCCAAGCCGGTGTCAACTCAAAGCATATTTCGTTATTATTAGGTATTCTCACTACTTCTGCACGTTCCTTCCCCATATAGAATATGCCCTTATTCCTAATTCTATATCCAAACTTTCAGCCTAATTAAATGAACTGTGACTTGTAAATAAATGCCAGGCATTCATCAAGACAGTTACGGATAAGAATGAAGAGCTGAAATTGGATATATAGGGGAAACAACATAATTTTTCTCCCCTTTCTACAAATATGAGTATGGCATTTTGATTTTAAAAAAATTAAAGAGATGTAGGAGAATTTAGAATCAAAGTGAGTTTTTAAAACTAGACATTCAGGGCTAGAAAAGAGGCAGGAGACAGGTGGCCGAGGCTAAAAAAAGGGGGTGGCCTGAGGGATCCTTGTGGTGGAAATATCCTACATCTTGACTGTAGTACTGGGCGTGTGAATCTACACATGTGCTAAAACTACAGAGAAATTGCATAGAATTACGTGTGTACAAAATGCATATAAACACACTCAAAAGACTGCATGTAAAACTGGTGAAATCTGAATAAATTTGATGATTTGCATCAATGTCAATGTCCTAGGTATGATATTGTACCATGGTAATGCCAGATGTTACCACTGGGGAAACAGGCAGCCAGGATCTCTGAATCTCTAGCATTATTTCTCACAACTGCAACGTGAAATTAAAATTATCTGAAAACTGAAAAATAAAATAAAAAATGGACCTTTAATCTTATAAAACATAGAAAGGAGGAAGAGGTCTATTGTTTCAAGTCCTTGGGTGGGTTCCCTGATTTCAAGACACTATAGGTAAATATCAGTCAAGTTTTGATAAAAAATAAGTTTGATCTTTTATAACTTTAAATTTGTATATATTTATTTAAAAGTCAATAAAATGAAATACATATTATAGCATGATACAACTCTATAATTACAAACTCTGCAAATGAAGGTCAAACTCAATAATTTCTCCCCACTGTGGTTAATTAGTTATATATATAAAACAAGTGTAGACTATCTGGGCAAGACTAGAAAAGGTTTGAATTTAACCTATATAAATAATCTGCAAGATTTGCAATCGAAACTGCTCTATTAACTAAATTCCTTTAATAAACATTCTTAGTAATTACTTAAGCTTTGACATAAGATTGTTTCCATTTTTCCTTACTTAAAAAAATGAAAGTCATAGAGCAGTCCTGCAAAAATGAATGAATGAATGAATGGACAGTTTAGAGAGGGAAGTAATGGTGACAATAAGATTTAAAAAGGAAGTCACTCAGTTCCCTGTCTTGGAGCTCCCATAACTTTCAAACACTACATAATGATGAGAAAATCTACTCTGCCATAGGAGGCAAAGAGAAAAATAAATAGATCTGTCAGAAACTTTCTCTAAAGAGAAATTCACAAAGATTCTGTACTCTTGGAAAAAAAAAAAAAACTAAAGAATTGCAGGTAAGGGAATGATTTTATAATCACCAAGTGGAGCAATCCCCTAATGATTCCTGATAATACCCCAAAGAAATGAAAAGGACTCACCAGATAGAGCCTGTAAGGCCTTCCTTCTTGCCCTATTATTCTGCATGTAAAGAATGAAGAAACTTCTCATATTCTTTCATTCAACTTTTTTATTCGTAACAGAATTCTTGTTGAGCGAAATATATACTTTTTTCTTTTAGATCAGAAGGAGGACATAGCTAAATTCAATTTTAGAATGCATACAAATGAAAATTTAGTTCCATGTTTATTGAGCCTCCATGTTTTAGAACTCTAAAGTTTAGCGAACATAAAAAAATCAAGATGATTTTAAAAGACTGCAGGACAGGTTGTTGTGGAAGAGTTGGAGCTGGACACTTAGTCCCACTTGAGAGTTCAAGGATGACTTCCTTTAGGTGGTGACGCTCAGCTAAGAAAGTACAATCTTTGATCCCCTCTTGAAAGAAAGGATATATACTAAACTCATAAAAGGACGGGGAAAATTAAGTTGCTTAGATACTCTTCTCAACTACATTCTCCTAATTTTCTAAAATTTTGTCAGGAGTTTCAAAGTTCAAGCGATGAAGATACTTGTTTTCAAAAGACGTAGAAGGACTTGGATCTGTTTTTATTATAGAGCAGAGCAAAAAACAAAAACCTATAAATAAAACAAAAGCATTCATTTCTTTTCTTTCATTACAGCACCAAAATACATTTGAATTTATCCTATATAAGATGATACAAAATAGAGAAGACACATTTAAGTTAATATTACCAAATCAACCAACTGCTTTCTGTTCTTCTCTAGGGGAAATACATTTGACTCTGAAACACTTTTCTTGTCTTCTGTTCTAGACTACTGGGTTTAATCCTTTCCCTGAGGCTACTCCTTTTTAGTCATGTTAGAAAAAATCTGTTCATTGTCTTCTAAAACTGATTTTCTTGGGGTTTTAACCTTGTCCTTTGCTGGAACCCTCTCCTTGTATAACCATATTTACTAGCATTACTATATATAAATATTCAGAAATCTACATATCAACACAGATCTGCCTACCAGTTCCCATGTATGCTCACTATATCATATGTGGACCATCTCTACAAGCATCTCACATTCAACATTTCTAAACCTGCTTTACCTTCAGTATTCCCTGTTTTAATGAATGGTGCCACCATGTGTAGTTACCCAGTCGGTTGTCACACATGGTTCTTTCCTCGCCCTTGCTGAAACATTCAATCCATCATTAAGTCTTATTGTCTTCATCTATCATTCTCAACAACTTGTGGTTTCTCTGTATTCTAAATGTCAAGGTATTGTCCAGATCATTGTCAAGAGAAGGGAAGGTGAGTCAGAAGAAACTGAATTACTTATGAAATGTGGTCTATATAAGAACTAATAATAGCTATGTTAAAAAGCTATGTCTATACAAGAACAGAATAATAGCTATGTTAAAAAAAAAGAAATGTCATTTCATCAAAAACAAATGTTGACATTTTAATTAGCAGAAATGCCTTTCCTTTCCTAGCTCAAGTCCTACATATCTCATAGTACATGTAAATTGAATGTGGGTGTTTGTAAAACTGAGCTTGAGTATTCAATATGGTCAGCAAAAAACAAAACAAAACAAAAACTGTATCTCTTAAGTCGTGACTATAGCTTCACATTGTGATAATTTGAATAACTGAAATGATACATCTTATCAGAAAATTTACAACTCTAAGATGGCTTTCATTTTGCCTGCCTAAACACAAGTATTTGAAATATTTCGATTCATAGAAGGAAATGTTTTCTGCTCTCTCATGCTTCTTCATGTATATATATATATATACATATATATATATTTTTTTTTTTTTGCTAATTCTTACTTTGTTTCTGGGTTCTTTTTGTCTCAGTGCTTTTATTTTACTTTATTAGTTTAATTAATATTAGTAATAATATTTTTATTAATTTTATTCATTAGTTAATTTCCAGGGAATAGGTAGTTCACTGAAAAATATTCTATTACGTGCATTTGTATAGAAATAAAAATATTCAGATCAGAATCAGTATTTTCTGATTTTCCTTAACACTTTTTATCATTTATTTTGTGGCAAATACCATTCTAAGTTCTTTATGTGCACTAACATTTCATGCACAAGACAATGTTATGGGGTAGGTGTTATGATACCAATGTTCTAAACATGAGAAAAATGAGTTATCATGCAGTTAAGTGACCTACCTAAGGGCACACCTGTTTGAAATTCCGGCTGCTTTCATAAGAACTCTGATATGTAAAGACAAGACTTTTTTTTTTTTTAATATTTCTGAGCTGAGACCATTACACAATCCAGACTGTTGGTTTATGTATGGTTTTGTTTTATTTTTCTCCCCATATATCCTTTGTGAAATTTGTCATCATCTTACCTTTCTCCTGCAAAACTACCTATTCATAACTCATTATTTTCTAATTATCTTCTAGGCACTACAGTGACATTTTAGACATTTGATCCTAAGTAAAACAAAGTGATTGAAATTTTGGTTTTATGGATCTAACATTTGATTTTCTGCTACTGTGAGAAAAGAACACAGTTCATTTTCTTTGTTTCCCAAGAAACATATTACATTAGTTTGCTGGAACTGCCACAAAAATACCCTAGCCTCGGTGGTTTAAACAGCAGAAGTTTACAGTAAATAAATTTCTCTCTTATCTTCTGAAGGCTAGAAGTCCAAGATCACGGTGTTGGTGGGTTTAGTTTCTTCTGAGGCCTCTCTCCTTGGCTTGTAGACATCTGCCTTCTCTCTGGGTCCTCAAATGGTGTTTCTTCTGTCCCTGTGCACCTCCAATGTCTCTCTGGGTGCCCAAATTTGCTCTTCTTAGAAGGACAGTATTCAGATTGGATAAAAACTCACCCTACTGGTCTCGTTTATTTTTAATTACCATTTCAAAGGTCTTCCCTTCAAAGACAGTCAAAGTTTGAGGTAGTGGGGGATAGGACCTCAACATATGATTTTGGTGGAGACATAATTTGATCTACCACAATATTAATAAATTACTAGAATTGATAATCACTGAACACTGATTTTACATGTCTTTTTTAAAAAAAGATTTTATTTGTTTGTCAGAGAGAGAGAGAATGCATAAACAGGGGGAGTGGCAGGCAGGGAAGCAGCCTCCCCCCTGAGTAAGGAGCCTGATGCAGGACTTGATCCCAGGTTTGATCCCAGGACCCTGGGATCATGACCTGAGCTGAAAGCAGGCATTTAACCAACTGAGCCACCCAGGTATTCCTTTATGTACCTTTTTAAAGGACGGATACATTAGGGGGTGCCTGGGTGGCTCTTTCAGTTTAGGTCTGCCTTGGCTCATGTCATGATTTCTGGGTCCTGGGATCGAGCCTGTGTTGGGCTCCCTGCTCAGCGGAGAGTCTGCCTGTCCCTCTCCCTATGCTCTTGCCCCCTGCTTGTGTGCTTTCTCTCTCTCAAATAAATAAATAAAATCTTAAAAAAAAAATGGGTACATTAGAAAGGATAGTTTGATAAAATACTAATGCCTGGTTACCTTTCTAATATCAAATTTAAGTGTTATTATCACTGCTAAATGTAACTCTGGTCTAAACCAACTCTAAAAATGAACACATTTTGAAGTCCCTCTCTGTAATTATGGCCCTGAAGGAAATATCTTGTACGCTTTCTGAGTTTTAACTCCAGATTATTTTAGAATTTGGCAATAAAGCGCTTTTATAAGTACTTCTCCCATTACCTTTTTCTCTGTTTGGGGGAGTCTTTAATTTTCGGTGTAAGCTTTGAGAAGAAGTTAAGAGTCTTCAGAGCACACTATTTTCTCTGTGAAGTTCGTGCTCAGGATACCTGTTACTCCATTAAGTAACTTTTATATAAGGAAAATATCGATTTCAACTATTCCTGTGCCCATTGTTGTCAGAAGAAACAAAGATCATAAGGTCCTTTCTATCTTCCATGTGGATTTTATCCTCCGGTCAAAGGATTCCCCAGTAGTTTGCTCGATTCTCCTTTACTTCCCTTCCCGCTGCTTCAGACACATGGGACAATGGTTTTCAATCTCTGAGCACTATATTTCAGGCATCTTGCCTCTTACCTTATAAATGGAACAGCTAAAACAGTTACCTCTTTAAGGCATACTTTCTTACTATTCTCCAAAATAAGTTATACCTCAATAGAACGATTTTTTTTTTTAATNTACCTCTTTAAGGCATACTTTCTTACTATTCTCCAAAATAAGTTATACCTCAATAGAACGATTTTTTTTTTTTTAATTTTTTTTTTTTATTTCTTTATTCGACAGAGATAGAGACAGCCAGCGAGAGAGGGAACACAAGCAGGGGGAGTGGGAGAGGAAGAAGCAGGCTCATAGAGGAAGAGCCTGATGTGGGGCTCGACCATAACGCCGGGATCACGCCCTGAGCCGAAGGCAGACGCTTAACCGCTGTGCCACCCAGGCGCCCCGTCAATAGAACGATTTTTAAACAGAGGTACCAAGACTTTCCCAAATATGAAAAAAAAATGTCTCAGAGACTAAAATGTGTACTGTTTTTTAATAAAATAAATTAAGTAGAAGGCCAGTGTCTTTCTAAACTCTTCTCCTGTCCAATCACCATTAACTTAGGCCAGGCAGTATTCATTTTTCCTTTAAATGACTGAAATTATAACCTACTACTAGTGATCCAGACACTATATTTACCCTCTCCAAGCTGTTCTACATACTTCCATCATAATATTTGCTGTAAAATTATATGAATTTATGATATAACAATGATATATTTTATATATATTATTGCTTTAATACTGTTAAAAATTATGAAAATCAATCTGGAAAATGTATAAAAGTGCTTTCAATATTAATGCCATTTTTTTTATTATCTCAGGAAATGAAGGAAACAAGGTCACCAAAGTATATTTGGACTATTTGTAAAGGTTAAATTGGAAGCTATAATCCTATAATTAGAATATAATTAAGAGTCTAGATATATATAAAAATTAGGTAATTTTCATGATCATTAAAGGGCAATTCATATTCTATGTATTTAAAAAGATGGACATACATTTCATAGAAAATTTTAAATTCCTAAATTAAATAGTTTTTTCTCAAATTATTTGGATAGATGTACATTTGACTACAAAAAAGAATATACCTACATATGAGTTAAATAAGAAAAATGACTCAAATAGTGGTTGTAAAACTTGTCACTGCAAATACAGTGATTATTTTAGACAAAGTTGAATAACCAAGACTTTGAAAAAGAAAGAATAAATGTGTATGTTTTCATAATGCCCTACATCATCTAATAGAACAAAGATCCAAAATTTATTTGAAAAATATAATCTATTTTAAAATTAAGGAATAGTTACATCACATTCCATAATTTTGATATACTATTTTTATTACGTGTGTGTGTGAATACAATGGGACACAGAGGAAAAGGATGTCAGCAGTCTACCTTTATACTTCTGCAGTTGGACTGTTACAAGAATTAGATTGAAAAATTATTGAAAACTTCTATTGCTATCTTCAGACTTACTAAAAAGGGTAGAGATTTGGCTGGCCACTTAGAACATGGTTGTCCCAAAACTCATCTTGGTGGAGATAAGTTTAATTTTTCTTTATTTATTTGAACGAGAGAAAGAGAGGAAGAGCACATACAGTGGGGAAAGGTAGACGGAGAGAGGGAGAGTCTTGGAAAGACTCTGCACTGAGCACAAAGCCTGACATGGGGCTCGATCTCATAACCCCGAAATCATGACCTGAGCCAAAACCAACAGTCAGATGCTTAACTGACTCTGCTACCCAGATGCCACTTGGTGGAGATAAGTTTAGAAGACAGACAGTAAATATGAGTTATAATTTATTTTATATCCAAAAATAGTTATGAAGGAAGTGGTCCTCAGCCATGGGTAGGTTGGGAAGGCCACTTAACAGAGAGGAAACATCCTTTACACAGTTTTCAAACTTCAGGTCAACAGGGACTGTGTAGAAATATGTACGACACTAGCAAAAAAAAGTAAAAACTTTTCTCTAGCCTAATTTTTCAGTAAATTTCCTAGCTTGTTCTGGTGAGTCAAAATATCGAGAATCCTGAATGATCCAGCTTTCACCTCAATAAGGTACTTCTGATCAAGCATATTCAGAGAAAAAGCCTCCAAAACCAAACTTCCAAATTTTGACTGTAAGCCCTACCCCAGACACCTTAAAGACAAAACAGAGAGAATATATGTTGTTAATATACATCACTTTTAACCAGTTCCTAAGGAAAAGAGCCCAGAGTATCTCAGATAAACTCATTGATAGGATTAATTTTGCACAGGGAAGCCAAGCTGAGTCTGCAAGATACAGAGTTCTAGATTCTGACAACAGGCGACAGCAATAGAAATAGTCTTGAATAAGCCTGGAGGTGAATCACAAAATATGAGAAGCCCTGTCTTTCATCTGTTCTAGGTCTTATCCCAATATAATAATGAGACTTATATTTTAATATAGTTATCTTTGGCTTCAGAGACTTTTATTTTGATTAGTTGTTTCAAACTCAAAATATTGTGGCCTTGGCTTTTTGGGGTACTGTTTCAAATTTGTTGTTTGCCAGATACCTGGATGGCTCAGTCAGTTAAGCATCCGACTCTTGGTTTCAGCTCAGGTCACGATCTCAGGGTCATGAGATTGAGTCACTCAGCATGGAATCTGCTTGAGATTTTCTCTCCCTCTTCTTCTGCCCCTTCCCCTCTCACTTGATCTTTCTCTCTAAAATAAATAAATAAATCTTAAAAAAAATAAATTTGTTGTTTGCCACTAATTATGGGACACAAAATAAATTTAGTTGGTGAGAACCATTATTACTACTTAGTAATAGTAATGAAATAGACAAAAGAGAAATAATGGAGTGTAATCATAGCTTGTATGAATCAACATACATTTCAGGTGTGTGTGTGTGTGTGTGTGTAGTGTCAAGATGTAAAAAGCATATTTTTTTTATGTGACAGAGTTAAAAAGTTTCAAAGCCACTGCCCTAGACATATTATAAAGGATAAGTATCATTATCTGGTACTGAACACATAACAAAAATCCCCCATTTAATCAAAGATTTTAATGTAATTTCTAAACATTTGAAAATAACAAATTTAAGCCTAAATACACAAGAAATACTTTAACTGGGGCCATACTAGCTAAGAATAGGCACTTGCTAACAACTGTAGCTACACTATTTCCTCATTCCTAAGAACCATTCATATACCAGCCATAATACTTCGAAATAAGTGTGGCTTGTGATGAATGTGGCAGACAGAATTCCCCTTGAAATTCAACTTTCCTAATAGGAAATATTCACCTTAATTGATTGTTGTAGAGAACCTGTGGGGTCATACAATTTTTAAGATATCACCTAAAGAAATAGGGTACCTTGGCCTCTGTCTCCCAGATTTAGTTTACTTTATTGTCAAAAGTAGATTTTCAAAAGGAACATATATCCCTGAGTACTTGGATTAAAAAAAAAAAAAGTCTTATTTTTTGCTGGCATATTTTCTTATATGTTTTGAAATAATAACATTAGATAATACTCAAAAATTTTGATAATAAAAGATGCTTTTTATTTTTCAAAATTACACTATTAATAAATATATTTGATTTTTTAAATTATTTCTTCCCCAATTAGTGTAATACCCTCTTTAAAAGAAAACTCCTAGGGTGCCTGGGTGGCTCAGTCAGTTAAGTGTCAACTCTTGATTTAGCCTCAGGTCATGATCTCAGAGTTGTGAGATCCAGCCCCTCGTTAAAGAGAGAAAGGATTCTCTCCTTCCCTTTCCCTCTGCTTCTTCCCCCCCTCAAAAAAAAGAGAAAAATTCTGTACACATCTATGCTTACAGGGATCCATTATATTATTGCTACCACTAAAAGATAAACAGGAAAATAAACAAAAGATTAAAAATGACACAGATGTTTTGGAAAAATTCTACATGAGATGAGAAAGAACAGACGAAAGATACATTAGATGTAAGAAGAACATACTTTATTTTAAGTAAAAACTACTTCATAATTGCATCAGATTAAGAAGAATTCATTGCTTAAAGAAGGGAAGTTAAGATATTAAGATAAAAGAATGGAATGAAAATATATCTGATAATGCCTAGGAGAGATATTTAATGGATAGTAACAACGATTTCCCAGAATTTAAAAATAAGCTAAAAATTTAAAAATAAATTATAAACACCTAAAACACAGAATAGCACTATTTTTAAAAAATCCTGAGCGTAGTAATAGGCTTCAGGATTCACAGAGTTACTAACAAGATAGACATAGAAAAGAAAGGAACTACCATGAACAAGAGAACAAATGAAACGTAAGAGAAATGGAATTTGCTAAAAGACTTTGTATATGCAATTTTGATTAGTTTTACTCAGACCCATAAAACTTTTCAAGTAAAAGAAACAGATGATCTAAAAATAACATATATGTATATATGTTATATATATATTTTAGGTCTGTTTTCCTTAACATTAGATTTCAAAAGACAAAGAGAACTAAAATTGTGGCCTCCCAAATTTTTCAAACCCAGAAAGTTTAGAAACACTTATAATAGCAAACAAATAAGACAACAACTAAAATAAACATATGGTCTAGATTTCTGAAAGTATGTCATCCCTTCAGGAGGGAAAATGTAAGTTGTAATTAAAGAAACATATCAAAATGAAGTCACAAATAGGGACCATATGGAGTAGATCACTTCACCAGGTTAGAGCGGGAATATGGGGAGGGAGGAATGAAAAGGAGCAAAAAGTTTTGTTTAAAGTAGTATCTTCAAAATCTGGCTTGGGGTGTTACAGGATGTCAGATGTTTAAAGTTAGCTTTTCCTTCTGGTGTTTTGGGGAACTTCCTGGGATAGAGAGCTCCATCACTGACATACACCAATGGTTCTTTTTACCCAAGAGAGTGAGTCTTTGCTCTGTGTGGCTGTGAACATTTCTTTTTCCAGCTCCAGGACTTCCCTTGATTCACTAAGTCTTCTTCCACTGACCTCCCTTCTCTCCAGGTGGCAACAGTAAGAGAAATCTAAATGAATTCATTTCCTGTTAACAAATGAGTATCTTCACAACCCTCCCTTACTCTGCTCTCTTGAGTTTTTATTATTCTTCATGTAAGGGAAAGTGTTTAAAAGTCTTCAAGAACCCTGTAACAAGCTCTCTTCAATTTGTTTTGATAGCCTACGTATTGCCTTTGCTTTTGAAATTCACATCTATCATATGTCCATGTCACACAGAAACTTTAAGATACCACTGCAAGAACCAAACTGAATAAGAGAAATAAGCAGAATGATGAAGGAATGTCAAACTAAGTTAAATAAGGAAATCTTGACCTTGTGATTTTTACTATGAAAAAGATAAATTTGAGGAAATGATATTTGTCTTCACATATTTGAGAAAATAGAATTGTTGAAATATTGATAAGGAATATAACTATTTCCAGGGAATAAAAACTTCTGGGAGAAAACTTTTTCTCAATGAAATTAAGATGTACCCATGAAATGAATGAATGAAAGTTGAATGAATCAACATTTAATAAGTCAATACAAAAAAAAAAAACCAAAATAGCCATCATCATAACTAATAAGAGCATATTGGTGAATGAAGATATAAAGGTCACTGATTTCTGAGGTTACCTAAATGTTTCCCCATATCCTGTTCTCCTAAATTTTACATAGTCTCAGTATTGTAAGTAGAGGGAACACAGACACATAGGCACACACTGTCTCATACATGCCACTTTCTCACCCAAACATCATTCACTATTCAGGAAATGTACGGTTCTTTAACCCTGCTTATTTCTTTTTTTCCCCTGAATTTACAGCATCAGAATTTATGACTATATAAAAATAAACTTATCAAAATGAATTTCATACTTAAAAAAAACGTACTCTAGATGTTGGAGTCAAGAATTCCTTGCTGGTCCTTAATTTTTATTTGTTTTACTGCCATTGGTTTCAAGGAAAGCCTGTTTTAGAAAGCCAGAAACTACATCCCTATGTCCCTGACAGAGTAGGCCAGTGTTGGTTTTTGTTTTTTTCCTATTCCCTGAAGATAAATTAATGAGTAAAGTAGAGAACAGTTATTTTATATTTAAATTTTTTTAATTCACAAATTTAAATGAAAGAAATCTTTATTCTTTTCTGCTATTGCTTGAGTTTGTGTCCATCACGAAAACAATCAAGGGCACAGTCTGATAACAGCCTAGAATGATGGACAGATGGACAGAAAAGTCCCCTGGGTGCTTTATTAGTTTCTGCCATTCTTGAGCTGGTAATCAATAAAAAAGTTTTCTCATAAAATAAATTGAATATTTCACGGGTAAAAAGTGATTATCTTCTTTATTCCCATGGCTGACCTTAATAACTCACAAAGTCCGTAGGCACTTTGTGATGTCTGTGAGTTATGAGACTTTCATACTCATGAAAGAAATATAATAATCACCCTTCACTGCAGAGATATTCTACATCTCTCATATTAAATCAGTAAGAAGCACATGGTTCCTTGTAATTGCAAGAAGACTGAATAAACATGCCGGGTATCTATCTAAGTTTAGATGTATGACACCGGAGGATCATTGTTTTGAAAAGGGATTTTATGTCCGCATTGTCATTAAAAAAAGGACATTTTATTATATTTGAATTAAGAAAGTATGATTCAGTGTAGTCTAATAAATTTTAGGAGGCTCCTTGACTTATTTCATAATTGCTTCTTTAAGCGTATCACCTTGACATTGAAAAGTATAATTAGAATATTTTAGTCTGGCATCCTTATATTTTTACTGAAAGAGATTTAGCAATTATGTTAGCTTCTAATTTGTATGTATTGTGTGCAAAGCATCCACTCTGCTATATAAAACCATGGGGATTCCAACAAAATTGGTTCCCTGAGAAAAAACAAGGTAGCTGCATAGACTGCATTAACAGGAACCAGTGGATCAATTGAATCTCTCCTGAGAAATAGAAACAATGCATCTCTCTATACTGGCTGAATAAGTAAGACTAAACAAAGGAGACAGGAGGATAAAGATAGGCAGACAATATATTTTAGAGGTAGCAGTCCTTTAAAAATAATGGCATTGTTATCATTTAAGAAGAAACTCTGGCTAGAGAAGTTGAATAATTTATTCAAGGATGCAAAATTATATTTGGTCAGCTGAAAAACTGGAACCAAATATTATTTAATTATTTTTTTAATTAACACAGAAAATTTAAATAGTTTTTAGTGTGCATCTTTAATACCATATGTAGAATTCTGTAACCACCACTATAATCAGGACATAAAATGATTCCATCACCCCCCAAAATTCCCTTCTGCTACTCCTTTGAAATTACACCTCTTTCTGCCTCTAAACTCTGGAAAACACTGAATATTTTTTTGTCACTGTAGTTTTGGCTTTTCCAGATGTCATATAAATGGAATCATACAATATGTAATTTTTTAAAAGTGGCTGCTGTTACTTAGATTAGTGCCTTTGAAATTCATTCATGTTTGTACATCTATCAATTGTTTCCTCTTTTTTAGTGTGGAGTTGTATTCCATTACATTCCAAGACAAGATCATGGAATCCATGATAAGGGGTTTGGCTTTTCTTCTGATTGTCAAGTAATTTTATCAGGGGTTTGATGTGATCTGAGATATGTATTTGAGTTCACGCTAGCTCTTTGTGGATAATACAGTATAGGCAAAAGTGGAAGAAGGAAGGTAGAACACGTAAGAGGCTAGATCTGTAACTGGATGTGAGACTGATATATTCTGGAGGTGTCCAGGGTAGATGTGGAAAACAAGGAACAAATACAAAATACATTTGAAAGGTGGGGTTGACAGGATTTGAAGTATAAAGGAAAAAAGAATCAGGTATTCTCTTGCTTTGTTAATCTCTGTTGGTTTCGAGTTTTCAGTGCCTCCGGCCTACCTTACTCGAACCTATATTCACTTTCCCTAGACATAGTTTTCTTCTCAGTGAGCACAGTAACTGTATAATTGGATTCAATTACATAGCCCAAATAGGACACTATATTTAAGGTGTGAAAAAATGATGGCAAATATCTTAGTTATGTCTTTGCCAATGAAGAACTTAAAATCCATTCAAACACTCAATTACACTAGAAAAGACATCGAAACATTGGCAGAATGTCTTCTACCACTTACAGTAGATGTATCAGACTGTTGAATTATGTATTTATTCAAATATATTTTTGTTTTATATATCTATTGGCAATCTCTAACTTAGAAGCTTATAAGTAGATGGAGGGACTGACTGTAAAATAAAACAGCACACAATAATCTGGTTGATTCATATTGTACTAAGTTTATGATTAAGTTTAAGTAAAGATGTATGTATGTATCTATATATTTATCTATCTATCCATCTAATATTTCATATAAGAGTTTTTAATGTTCTGATCCTGCAAGTTATGTTAGTTTTTCACAATTTCTACATGATACATGTTAATTTTGATCAAATAAAGTGGGATCTGTGGCTTATACATAAATAAAATAACACACTGAGAATACTGTTCTTACCCTTTCCAAAGGTTACTTAGACATACTTAAGATACTTTGTAAGAATTTATTATTTAAAGAAAATATTATACTCTATACTGAGAAAAAGATTATTTCGTTGGGATTAACCTCAGCTATTAAAATAACTTGAAATTAACTTTTAAAAATGCAATATTAATTAATGTATAATCTGTAAATTATTAACAGATTAAGAAAGTGATTCAAGTATTTTCAAATGGTCTTATTTATGGCTAACATATATGTTCACTGCTTTGCAAGAACATGCATACATATATATGTATGTATGCATATATACATAATCATGGATAATAGAAAATACAAGTATTAAGTAGAAAAACAGAATGATTGAAGGAAGGCCACATAGGGAAATTCCTCTGGAGAAGGGAGTATTTTGTTTTCATGTTTACTTGATCTGTTGTGTTTGCCTGGATCCCACTGGAATAATCTATTCATCAGGATTAAACATTCATGAGTCCCTTAAAAGCAGGTGTTTAGTTTTTCCAGCTCTGAATATGGCAGTTCCAAAAAGGCTTCACAGGAAAAGTGAAGCTCTCATAAGGGAATGTTTCTTTTTCAAATGTTTAATTGGTTTTCAAGACTCTCACTGAATTTCAACAAAGTTGAGCTATTGACCAGAACACCTGTTTGGCTTTGAAGACTACTTTCAACATTTAATTTCAGGCTCGTCCAAGTTAAGTAAAATTAAAAATTAAAATATACCAGCAACATTTAAAAATAAAGACCTATTACCATTAGTTCCTTTGGTAATTAGTGATACATCTTCCACCTAGAGATACTCACATGACAATAATATGTATGTCATAATACTATCTATGGGTTAATTATTTATTTATTTATTTATTTATTTCTATTTAGAGAGAGAGAGAGCAGAGTGGGAGGCAGAAGGAGAGGGAAAGAGAATCTTAAGCAGTCTCCACATCCAGTGAGGAGCCTGATGTGGACTTGACTTCACAACCCTGAGATCATGACCTGAACTGAAATCAAAAGTCAGATACTTAACTGACTGAGCCACCCAGATGCCCCTATGAGGCTTATATTACAATTTAGAATTAATTAAAAGAACTTATTAGTTCAAACTGTAGTCATTTTCAAGCACAGTGAACACAAGAAGACCTCAGCATTTAGTGTTTACTCTAAAATTATGATTTATAGCAGATTTTTGAGAATCTCTGTTTCCACTTCCCTTCAAAATATTAAATAATACCCAGTGGAATTAAAATATTGTAGCACCATTAAAATAAAATACATTTTTATTCTATCTAAATCAGTATTTTTAAACCTAGAAGAGTTGTTTTTGGTAACATGTATAAATACATGAGTGTATAACACTGTTTTATATATATATATACACTCACATTCCTATATGCATAGAAATTGAGGCCATTTTAGATGAATGTGGTAATTCTTCCCCCATCCATGTGTTTGTTCTTAAGCATTCCACATAGCAGGATACTACTAATCGGCACCCATTGCTAGAACACGTAGACTGAGGAATATAGGCGGACTGCAGTGCCCACAACCCTTATTTCTGTCTTCTCTCACAAGTGGTCTCTCCTTTCATTCCCAGACATCCCTGGCCATCTGGCTAAGCAGAAGCCACTCCTTTCACAATCTCTAAGTAGTCTCTTTTTATTGACTTACTTTCAACACACTTAATATTACAAATACCTGTTTTATTATATATCTTCAGTAAAAACAAATAAAGATCCTGGGGCGCCTGGGTGGCACAGCGGTTAAGCGTCTGCCTTCGGCTCAGGGCGTGATCCCGGCGTTATGGGATCGAGCCCCACATCAGGCTCCTCCGCTATGAGCCTGCTTCTTCCTCTCCCACTCCCCCTGCTTGTGTTCCCTCTCTCGCTGGCTGTCTCTATCTCTGTCAAATAAATAAATAAAATCTTTAAAAGTAAATAAATAAATAAAGATCCTCCCCCCAAAATAAATAAAATAAATAAAGATCTTGATGTGAAAAAATTTGTGACTCCAAACTCCCCCAACAGTTGTAAGAGGTTTCTAGTTTTACCCCTGCTGATTTCTTCAACATAAAAAATCCAGAGAACAATTAGACTAAATGTTGAAAATAAGTCATGCAACTTATTTTTAATGACCATGTGCCTTTTTTTAAAGAGTATTGGAACATTTTTTTAAAAATATTTTTTATTTATTTGAGAGGGAGAGAGAGAGAGAACATAAGCAGAGGGAGGGTCCGAGGGAGAGAGAGAGAAGCAGACTCCCCACTGAGTAGGGAGCCAGACACTGGCTTAATCTCAGGACCCCACTGAGCCATCCAGGCACGCCTGGAATAACATTTAAAAGCTTGAGTCCAAGTTCTAAGTTTCTAAACCTATGATGCTTGGGTAGTTAACTTAAACCTACATGGACCTGATTTTTATTCTCTGTAAGACCAAGGGTTTTTTTTCTAGACAATTTCTAATCAAACACTGATAGCAAACTATGAAAGTGAGACCATAAAACAAACAAACACACAAAAATGTTTCCCAACATTAAGCAATTAGCTAAATGCAATATAGATGGAAATCTGCTGCCCCATGCAAACTTTAGAATTCATGTTATATCAGGTAAATGATGGGGGATAACACTCCTAAAATCATGGCATAAATAATTACATTAACAAAAATTATGAAACTAACGTGACATTGAAAATATTCCTAGAAAAAATGCTTGAAATAAAAAGTACTATATTTTATTGTGTATTTCCCCTGTTTTAGGATTATGTATACTTCTCTTACACTTTAATTTTTGGTTGTTGTTTTATAAAATGATTATAATTTCTTTTGTCATCGGGAAAACTTGTTATTTTTCTTAATAATGGATTGATGTACTCTTAAGTCATGATATCAATGTGGTATTATCTTGATATTTTGTCCAGCCATTTTTAGTTGATATAAACTGTGGGCATCCTGAAAGAGAAAAATCACAAAGTAAAGCAGTAATTTATTAGTAGTTGGGGTTTGGCTTAATTGAGATAGAGTTCCAGTGTGCTTAGCCAGAACATGAAAATGATTATATTGGGCAAGCCAAAGTCTGGAAATATGTCTTCTCTTTAAATTCAAATCCAAGTTTTGCATTTAATAACTTATTTATTTTTACATCAATTACTTATTTTGTACCTGCCAATTACCAGCACTCCTCCGAGCAATAGGAAACAAACAAACAAACAAAAAAATCTTGCCTCCACAGATTTTATATTCTAGTTGGAGAAAAAGGGAGACAGACATTAAGCATGTAAACAATAAAAGCTAAGTTGCCTCAGATAGTAAGGAAACAATAAAGTCTAAAGCTTGATTGCTGAATAGAAAACTGAGAAGGAGAGGATACAATGATTAAACTAAGCATATCCACACCACAGAAGAAGGGGGTTTAACCCATCAATCCCAAACCTTGGATCCTGGGACATCAGGCAAGATGAAAGAAAAGATACTAGGTATTTATTTATTTATTTATTTATTTATTATTTTTTATTTATTTATTTTTTTAAGAAGTCCTGGGGTGCCTGGGTGGCCCAGTCAGCGAAGCATCTGCCATGGGCTCAGATCATGATCTCAGGGTCATGGGATGGAGCTCCATGTGGGGCTCCTTGCTCAGTCGGGAGTCTGCTTCTCCCTCTCCCTTTACCCCTCCTCATCACTCATGCTTGCTCTCTCTCTCTCTGTCTCAAATGAATAAATAAAATCTTAAAAAACAAAACAAAACAAAAAAACAAAGAGGTCCTGGGTCTATGTCCCCTTGAGACTTGTGGAAGTGAGAAAGCAAGAAAGGGAATTGATTACAACTAAGGAATACAAAAAATCAGTGAAAGCCTTCCATGGGAAAATGAACCTTGGATTTCGACTCCATTATTTGGAAATAAAAATTCAGAAGCAAAAGAGGTCTTAAAAAAAGAAATCAGAGAAAGCAGCAAGTACTTTTCACCACTCTGCGTATGTTGGAGGAAACCTTAAAACAGACCATAATTATGTATATTCCGAATTTTAACTCTGTATACCAATATTATTCGTTATCATGGTAGTGCAAAACTTTTACTATTCTAAAACCTGAATAACCTTTTTTCTCCTTGGGGATGAAGCGACCAATTCTTGAAGATTGGAAGAAGATATGTTCAAGTCTTGAGTGCGCTCTACAAATTTAACAGGGATTATTTCTAAAGGGATTATTATCTATGAACTAATCTAGCAGTTACAGATCCACCAGAAATACAATTATCAAGTGGCTTTGTCCAAGCAGAAATACTATACCCCTTAGACATAAGAAATTAAATGGAGGACAGCTGAAAGATGACTACCTTTAGCCATTATAATTATATTTCTTCTTTCTTAAATTTAATGTGGGCCCTTAATATCTGTTGTCAAAATGTGCTTGCATCAGTCTATCTACAATTAATACTTTTATTTATTTTTATTTTTTTAAAGATTTTATTTATTTATTCGACAGAGATAGAGACAGCCAGCGAGAGAGGGAACACAAGCAGGGGGAGTGGGAGAGGAAGAAGCAGGCTCACAGCGGAGGAGCCTGATGCGGGGCTCGATCCCATAACGCCGGGATCACGCCCTGAGCCGAAGGCAGACGCTTAACCGCTGTGCCACCCAGGCACCCCTATCTACAATTAATACTTTTAAATAATAGCTTTTATGATGTTCAAATTCTTTAATGACTGCCATATATTAACCCAACATCGAACTATGAATTTTTCACATATAAACTGTAATTTCCAAGCATGTACACACACACACACACACACAGAGATGCACACCTTGTATGTCAGTTTATAATTATTCAATTTCAATTTTTTTACTCAAACAAAGGGTCAGTGTAAAAGTAAGGAAATTACCAACTTTCATACATATTATAAATTATGGAACCAGAACTGAAGTCCAGGTCTTACTTGACCAGCTCCGTATTTTTTACTGACTAAAATTCTCCTCAGGCATGATGACAATGGTAATCCCATATCTCTTATAGCACTCTTTACTTTAGAAAGTGTTTTTATTTATGTCAGGTAATCACATCATCAGCTCCATGAAGAAGGTAGGACAAACATTTTTATTCCCATTTGACAGTAGAATGCTTTTGAATATAAAAAGTGCTATACAAATATAATGTGGTATTATCAGTGTCTCTGAAAAATAAACGGGTGGTAAACAATTGAAACACATTATTTGCCATACAATTCTTCCATTTCCCGCATCAAAATCCCATTGATTTTCATAAAGTGTCTAGGACTAGGTTGGCAGTATGTATTTAGTGATGAAATACAACCTAATTTGGTGGTAAAGTTGTCAAAAGAAAGAAATATACAAGTGCCACCATTCGTGCTAAAACTTCAGTTGTTAAATGAAATGCTGCTTCAGGACACCAAGCCCCATTGCTTTAAAATACATTTTTAGTTTCTACACAATGCAATCTTTTAGAATTCCTGAAGTTAAATGAAGCATAGATTGGGGACATCCACCAACCTCATCACAGCTGCTGCAACATCATGGAGCACATTGCAAGCTCAATGGGAAAGAAATTAACTGCCCATCTGTGCAGTATAAATTTTTTTGGCTTCTCATGCTTGATTAGTGGGAGAGTTTTTATGTATATGATAATCCAACCATTTCACAGAGATTATGTATGAAATCTGAACATGAACAATAAAATATAAGATCTTTTCTTTACCTGGAACTTCTAAAAGCAAATAGAAACTACTACAAAAAAAAGTTACATTACTGCAATTTAACAAAAGTATTTGAGAGAATTACTATCTCTGAATCAGATAGCTAAGGATTAATGGCTTCAAAACTAGCATTTGCTATACATTAGATATGGGCCCTTTAGGGCACAGGAGAAAAGTAATAGCTATAATATGGGAAGGAGGTTAATTTTTTTATGACAAAAATACAAATTCTGCCTTCGAATCAAATGGATTGCATATGACTTTGCTAGTCTACATTAAAAAATCACCACCAAAACATGGACATATTGTGTCCCAGCGAACAGAAAAGTCTTTGCAGAAAAACAGTCAACAGATGTAATCAGTGGATTTATAACAATGAATATACAGACAAATTAGCGGAAATTTTATTGTAATCATTAAAAAGCAGTAATCAATGTAATAAAATAATTTGTGACTTAAAATGATTGAGATATTTTTACATTATTTCTATTCCACACAATGTAAAGTCTGAACAAGGACTAAAAAATGGTGAAGTAAATGTATAACACATTCATGCTGGATCAATATTTCTCATTTGTCATTTGTCTTCCTTGGCTCACTTCATGGAGCAGGAAGACAGAACTTTGGAAAATTCAAACAATAAAGAAAAGACTGCCATTCTAAATCAGAAGTGCACTCTACTTTGTCACAAATAGCAAAAGGTAATATATTGAGCAAGACACTGCATACCATCCAGTCATAGCCTAAAAATTAATTCATTATAGAGGTAATTTTCAGCCTTTCAGGAAAAGAAAAATAAAAAGAATGCAAATAATAGCTCTTCCAATACAGTTAACATTCAAATTATCTCTAAATGTCAGCTCTTTCCCTCAACACTTTGAGGAGGACCTTAAAATCAAATGAGGTGTAGCTTTGCTCTAACAGAAGCTAGGATCATAGACTATGAGAAGAGGGAGCGGAATGGGGATAGGACTTTGCTAGCCAGCCTGGGTAAACTTGGAATTTAATACGGAAAGGTTGATTTATCAGTCAGTTTCTAAAGCAAAAATACTGTTTAAAACAACCCCCCAAATTCAGTGGTTTATTATACCAAACATTTATTCTCATGCTCACAGATGTGGGCATTGGAAGAAGCTTGGGTAATATCAGCCGGGCCAGTGCACGGGCAGCTCTGCCTCAGGTAACGGTTACATTCAGCTTAGATCCAGCCTGTGGGTGGGGCCCATGGCTATGTTACATGTGTTCACCTTGCTTGGTTAGAGGCTACCCAAGGCATGTTCTCCTCTAAAACAGCAGAAGTGCAAGGACCAGGTCACACTCCACAAGCACATCTATAGCTTCTGAAGATACTACAGCCATCCATAATCCACTTGACCGAGCAAATCTTTGGGCCAATGCCCAAATCAGTGAAATAAGAAAATATACTGTGCTGTAATGAGAGGAGGAGCTGAAGGCATTAAAAACAGGAGGACTGCAGGAAACAAAGCCATACAATATACAATATACTACGGACTGACTACAGGGAATTCATGGGGGAAATACATAACACACTTTTAAATAGCTATTTATGGCCTGCAGTGAAAATCACAGGGAAGGTAGAGAAATCAGCTCACTGAACAATTTGTTCTGTTATTAAAGTCCTAAAATTTGCATTGATCTTATTTTCAACACAGATCAATTACAAGTGAATATAGAGAAGCTTTAAAGGAACTCTCCATCCTAACTACCTGATGAGGGGTGGTGATATTACAGAAACTTAGCTAAACCTGAATTATTTAGTAAGGGTGACTTAGTTCTCCCTTTCAGCTTTACTCTGACTTTGATTTCTCATGTTTTGTGCCAGCAGGAAATAAATGTACAGGAAGGTGTCCAACCAGGAAAGCAAAGTAAAATATCCATGAGTAGGTATTAATATTTCCCTTTTAAATTAATATTTTTAGTTGCACTAAACATCACATATCAGGACTAAATAAATCAAATGTATAGGGAAAATTACAAACAAACTCATGTGTATAACCTAAATTCTCAGCCCATTATCATTCCCTATCATACTTTACTGAAGCACCTACCACGTGTCAGCCAGTGTGTTTCCTTCTGTGGAATCAAGATGAATATGACATAAATCCTGACCTGAACAACTAGTGTGACTGGGCTTAGACTTCTTAGACCGTCTTTCTAGTTTCCAGTGACTGATCTATATTCTTCTTTTAAGAAAAAAACACTGGAGAATAATAGAGAATATACTTGGCTAGGTTTTAGGAATTTGGTTTTAGCCCTAAATCTGTCTTTGATTATACCTAAGCAAGTGACTAGAACACACTATTTTCTCTTCTATACAGTGGGATTCATGGTATTTGCTACACATACATTATTAGGATTTGTCCGAAGTCCAAATAGAAGTGAACATAGTATCAAATTAAACGAAACTATGGAAATTACCCTTTAGTGTCTATATCTTACTAGTAATTCTTTAGTCACTTGGTGTGAAATGATAAAATTTAACAACTGCATTTTGTTTTTAATTTAAAAAGTATTTTTTCATATGTTATTGTGGAATAATGGTTCCACAAGTATGACTTAATTCCTAATTGCTGGAGCTTATGAATATTTTCCTTACATTAAAAAAAGAGACTTCACAGCTGCAGTAAGTAAGTAAGTTAAGAATTTTGAGATGGGGAGATTATTTTGGATTATCAAGGTGGGCCCAATATAATCACAGGGTCCTTAGAAGAGGGCCAAATGAAGAGAAGGAAATGAGATGGAAACAGAGGTTAGAGTGATGTGGCCATTAGCCAAGGAAATTGGTAGCCTCTAGAAGCTGGAAAAGCAAAGAATACATACCTCCCTAGAGCCTCAAGAAAGAATTTGCCTTGCTGACACCTTGACTTTAGCCTAATGAGACTGACTTTGGGCTTCTGACCTCCAAACTAAAGATTATAAATTCATGCTGTCTTAAGTATAAAAAGAAACATGTGGTCATTTGTTTCAGCAGCGATCAGGAACTAGTACACTTATATATTGTCTCTTTAGACTGTTATCATATTACCTTATCTCTTTATAATTTTATCTCATTAGAAAATCTTTCCACTTCTTTCAATGTTTGTGAAAGACAGTGCTCTTAACTCAATGTTATTTACTAGAAACATTTTTCCTCCCTTTGAAAAGAAAACTGGTTAATCGGGGCGCCTGTGTGGCACAGCAGTTAAGCGTCTGCCTTCGGCTCGGCGCGTGATCCCGGCGTTGTGGGATCGAGCCCCACATCAGGCTCTTCCGCTGTGAGCCTGCTTCTTCCTCTCCCACTCCCCCTGCTTGTGTTCCCTCTGTCCCTGACTGTCTCTATCTCTGTCGAATAAATAAATAAAATCTTTAAAAAAAAGAAAAAGAAAACTGGTTAATCATTGGAAAAAAATTAACAAATATTAATAATTTATTATCTATATATCAAATTTCCATAATACAAATAATATGTATTAATACATGTTCTTTTAAGACTAGGAAGGATAATAAAAATTATATTTTTAACTAAAACTAAAGAACTTTCACATATAATTAATTATAGCTAACTTACAATATATAAGCAATATTTGCTAGAGTTTAAACAAAACAGCAACAATGGAAAAGCTAATCAGCAGTTCAGAGAAAATGAAACTAGGAAACTCATGTAATATTTAATTTATAAACCAAAAAATAAACAATAAGCAGGTTATAAACTATTAAATGAATGATTCAAAAAATTATGAAAAACTCAGCAACTGAAATAGAGCCAAGAAGGGATACAATTTGAAATAACAAAAGCACTGCTGGTAAACGTGAAAGCCAAGTGGTCTTGTGACTGGGGCAAGAGTGATGCATCTAAGAGCAGAAATAACACAGAAAATAGATGGAAGTCAGCAAAAGAGACAGAAAGAACACAAAAGGAAACAGAGAAATAAACTATAGTGCAAATAGATGGCAGACAACCTAACCAGTACTGGAATATAGATTATGTAATTGGGATAGTAATATTTCTTATATGTAAACCCTGTTTGGAATTCAGGGCTAGTAATAGTTTATATTAGTTAATTACAGTTTTTTCTAATATTTGATTCTCTGAAAGGTAAAGGTAAAAAGAGTTTAAGGAGTACCAGTTGTTTTTGCACTCTGCTGAAAAACAAAGCAAATATGAAATGAGGAATGATGAAATTCCCACAATACTATGGCCATACCTATAAAAAACTGTGATTGTTTAAACAGTGTGACCCAGACCCCTATATGCTGGGAACTCTCTCAAGGAGGAAATGAGCTGAGGAGAAGGAAATCTTTAAGAAAAAAAAAAAAAAAAAAAAAAAACCTCAGAGTTTGAAAAAACTATTGGGAGCCCACATTCCATATTACAAGGGCTTGACATATTTTTAATGTAATAAATGTTTATAATTAAAAAGTAATGAAGGACAGAAGAAAATAATAGAAAGGAGAGAGGGATGGGGAGAGGGAAAAAGTAAAGGGGAGAAGAAGAAAGTGAGAAATAATTAAAATAGCATTCAGGGAATAACATATGAATGTGGAGATATGATAAAAGTTGAACTAATAAATTAAGGAGGAAAATTTGGTGGAATACAGCATTATGATATGTTAGTTTAAAATTGTTTTTAATGTGCATTGATGAGATTTCTGTGCAATAAATATAAAAGTGTAAAAATACCAAAGAAAAGATGTAATTCTAGGAATCAGAATAGTAGAAATTTGATGTGATAGACTAGCATTTTAACTTGTTTTTTGGTTTTCAATGCTAGGCTCCAGTTTTTGTTTGTTTTTTGCTTTTTTTTTGTCACCACTCTTATCTGTAGTATAGAGATAAGCAAGTTTAGGAAACTAGCAGAAAAATTAAGATTTAGGGCCTAGGCAAATATGTCAACTGTTTAAAATGACTACTCACACCACATCAATAAAAAGAGGATAAAAATGATCTCATTATCTCAACAGATGCAGATAAAACATTCAACAAACTTCACTATCCATTCATGATAAAACCTCAAAAAAAAGTAGGTTTAGAGGGAATATATTTCAACATAATAAAGGCCATACATGAAAAACCACGGCTAACATCATACTCAATGGTGAAAAACTGAGAACTTCTCCCCTGAGATCAGGAATAAGACAAGGATATCTGCTCTCACCAGTTTTATTCAAAATAGTATTGGAAGTTCTAGCCACAGCAATCAGACAGAAAAAGAAATAAAAAGCATCCAAATTGGTAGGGAAGAAGTAAAACTTTCACTATTTGCAGATGACATGAAACTATATATACAAAACCCTTAAGACTCCATCAAAAAACTACTAGAACTGATAAATGAGATCAGTAAGGTTTCAGGATACAAAATCAATATACTGAAATCTGTTGCATTTCTATCTGCTAATAATGAAGCAGCAGAAAGAGAAATCTAAGAAAGCAATACCATTAACAACTGCACCAAAAATAATAAAGTACATAGGAATAAACTTAACCAAGGAAGTGAAAGACCTATACTCTGAAAATTATAAAACACTGATGAAAGAAATTGAAGATGACACAAACAAATAGAAAGACATTTCATGCTCATGGATTGGGAGAAAAAAAATATTGTTAAAGTGTCCATAATTACCCAAAGCAATCTACAGATTATATGCAATCCCTATCAAAATACCAACAACATTTTTCACAGAACTAAAACAAACAATCCTAAAATTTGTGTGGAACCACAAAAGACCCTGAATAGCCAAAGCAATCATGAATAAGGACAAAATTGGAGGTACCACAATCCCAGATTTGAAGATATACTACAAAGTTGTAGAAATCTAAACAGTATGGTTCTGGCACCAAAATAGACACATAGATCAATGGAACAGGATAGATACCCAGAAATAAACCCACATTTATATGATCAATTAAACTATGACAAAAGAGGCAAGAACATATAATGGGGAAAAGACAATCTCTTTAATAAACGGTGCTGAGAAAACTGGGAAGCTACACGTAAAAGGATTAAATAGGACCACTTTCTTATACCATACACAAAAATAAGCTCAAAATGGACTAAAGCCCTAAATGTGAGACCTTCATCGATAAAAATCCTAGAGGACAATATGGGCAATAATTTGTCTAACATTGTTGGTAGCAACATTTCTCTAGATATGCTTCTTAAGGCAGGGGAAACAAAAGCAACGATAAACTATTGGGCCTACGGAAAAAGAAAAAGCTTTTGCACAGTGAAGGAAACCATCGGCAAAACAGAAAGGGAACCTAATGAATGGGAGAAAGTATTTGCAGATGATATATCTGATAAGGGGGTTATTATCTAAAATATATAAAGAAGTTATATATCTTAACACCAAAAAAAATCTGTTTATTAAAAAATGGGCAGAGGACCTAAATAGACATTTTTCCAAAGAAGACATACAGATGGCCAGTAGAAACATGAAAAAATTCTCAACATCACCAATCATTAGAGAAATGCAAATCAAAACCACAATGAGATAACACATTATACTTGTCAGAGTAGCTAAAAATCAAAATGACAAGAAATAATAAGTGTTGGTGAAGACATGGAGAAAAAGGAACCCTGATCTACTGTTGGTAGGAATGTAAATTGGTATAGCCACTATGGAACACAGTATGGAGTTTCCCTCAAACAATTAAAAATAGAAATACCATATGACCTATTAATGTCAATACTGGGTTTTTATCCAAAGAAAATGAAAACATGAATTCAAAAAGATGTATGTGCCCCTATGTTTATTGCAGTATTATTTACAATAACCAAGACTTGGAAGCAACTGTCTATTGATAGATGAGTGAATAGGAAGATGTTATATATATGTATATGTACACACACACACGTATATAAACATACACACATATATAAACACACACACACACATATACTTACTATGGAATATTATGCAGCCAGAAAAAAGGATGAGATCTTGCCATTTGCCAGAGAGACCTATAGGGTATTATGCTAAGTAAAATATGTCAGTCTGAGAAAGACAAATAATATGATTTCACTCATATATGGGGTAAAAAAATGAATAAACACAAAACAAAGAACAGAATCAGACCTGTACAGAGAATAAACTGATGGTTGCCAGAGGGAGGGGTATGGGCAAAACAGGCGAAGGGGAATGGGAGATACAGGCTTCCAGTTATGGAATGAATAAGTCACAGGAATAAAAGGCACAGCAGAGAGAATATAGTCAATGATATTGTAATAATGTTTTATGGTGAGAAATTGTAGTTACACTTGTGAGCACAGCATAATGTATAACTTGTCCAATCACTATGTTGTATACCTGAAACTAATATAACATTGTGTGTTAACTAAAATAAAAAAAAATTAAAAAAGAATTTGGCAACTCAACGAACATTTAATGGCTCTATAAAAGTTGAGGAATTTCTCTCTCTCCTTATCATCTTCACTACTGTAACTTCCAGTGAAGATACTGGTGCTTTTCAGCAGTATCTTAAATGAGAAAGCTATTGTTCTCTTTCTAGGCTCGATTATTTATGGAAAGTTTAGGTGGAGATAGTCTTAGACAGCTAGAGAGAATAATGAAACCTTGTGTCACATTTGTCTCTTGTTTTTTTTTTTTAACATACAATATCAGTTCCAGCTCTAGGGTCTTTATGATTTGTTTGAAATATGTTTTTCTTCCTCAAAACTCAATTTTTCAAATCTTAGTTTAGACCACTTTCCTTAGAAACCCTCTAGCAAACAGCCATATTCAGTACCCAATAACCTCTTTTTCCATCATAGCTCTTTCATCATATTATAATTATTCATTATTTGCTTATTTGTTTAACATCAGACTCCTTCAACTGTACGCTTCCTAAATGTAGGTATGATGTGTCTTTTATTTACCTGTCTACCCACAGCCTACCATGGTGTCTGGTGTCTGAAACACAATAAACATCTAACTTTTATCAGTTAAATTAATAGAAGGATGGATAAATGGATGGATGGGTGAATGGAGAGACAATAAATATTTATGTGGCTCTCTTGACAAATTACAACAATCAAGTCATATAAATAAATAATGAAGTATTGGCAATATACTGAAGAACAAATAAGAATCCTTACACATCTGTAAAAGTAGCATAGGAAACATCAAAACAAAGATCATGTTTCTAAAAACGCTGAAGACAAAACTGTTTTGCATATTTTGTTCGAAAGAAGAAAAATTAAACAAAACAAAATAAAATGACACTGTTCTAATCTACAGTTTGACTGTTTTAACAAACTGGGTCTTAATCAATGATTCCCCTCTCTAGGTTGTTGCCTTGATTCTTCCAAAATATTTTTATGAATGGAAGGAGGGGTGGTCTGTCAGTCCTATATAAGTTTCTGCTGTTTCATTCAGACTGCTACTTCGCCAGATATGGTTATTGAGTCTTGATCGCCATGATGACACTGCTTTATGTGGCATGCCTTCTTTGTCAGGTTTGAAGGCTGCTTTTTTGGAAGAGATTGCACTGCTAGCCAGTACTATCTTTCTCTTCTCCCAGTGGTAGAATTAGTATCCAGTGGAGACAGAAGAACAGAGCAGTCCATGCCTTATGGACAGAGGGATATAGGTTTTGCTCATTCTCTGCTCTTCCATTGGACTTAAAAAATATTAGGAGTATTTTTTTCCTTTATTTATAAATTCAACTCAGTTTTTATGTTAATGATGTTCATGTGTTTATAAGCTTATATGTCAGATTGTGTAAAAGATGGAGAACTCTGTTACCACAAAACGAGCAAATAATAATAATAAAAAAACAATAACAACAAAAAACTAAAGAAGCAGCTATAGATATGTTGTTTAAGAAGTGGTCCTTGAAGACATTTGCATGTATCTTTGTATCTGTGAGTAGCCTCAGTTTAGTAATGAAATGTAATATTTTACTAAAATTTTCAACCTAGAAATGGTATAACGGGCCTGGGGATTTGGTATACTGAGGATAAAATGTAGGGACATTGTCATTTCATGTTGTCATAGAATTAACTAAAAGCCAATGAGGCCTTGGCATTCCTGGATAAAGAACTGAACTGCTTAGATGTGAATTCTGAATTATAGCTTCTACTGTATACTTTTTGCAAGAACATTAAACTGTATTTTATTCTCTCATCTGTAAAGTGGAGATAACAATGACATCTAGTTTGTACGCTGATATTCATCATTGCATTGGCTAATGCAAATTAAAAATCTTAGCACAGCCCATGGCACCTAGTATGCAGTAGATGTTGGCAATATTTAGTCTTCAGTATCCTACTGATGATTGAGCAGAACATGTGGAATGAGCCACTATCTTGGTTGAAGACTTCACTATGGCTCATCAAGCAGTTAAAACAGAGATTAAGGATGCAGGGTAAAGTCAAGGTCAGGCGTGCAAGCGGGACCTGAACATACAGCCCAGCCACTTCATGAAGAGGAGATCTTGTTACACTCTTGGGTTGATCATGCTTGCTGTGTCCAGGAGCACGTTGGCCAGTGAATGATCTGAGTGCTCAGATGAGCGGTTTGCATCTTCACCAATTTAATTTTTTTTAACCTTAATATTTTATAGATTACTTAACAACTATATAAAGTCCTAGTTTCTGTTATTCTTGGATATATTTATGTTGAGCATGTGTAATTCTCTATTCCACTCCATCTCAGGTATATAGCCAGGTACATAATGATTAAAAATTAAAACTCATTTTTCTGATTTTATAAAGAACACCTGTGTGGACAAAAATCACTCCACTTGACATGACTGACTGTAATGTTTGTCTTAAGGGAAAGCATTCTGTATTTAAATTTTATTCTTTATAGGGTCAATACCCATTAGAGTCAAGCTTCCACTAAATGTTCAATAACTGCTAGTTAGTGATCTCAATGATGAAAAATACACTTTTAAATTTGTTAACTTAAGAGACTATTTATTATTATGCCATATAACTGTCTAGGATTATTATTCCCAACATAATGGATGGGATGGGTCATGAGACTATTTTATGTTCTCAGGTTCATTCTAACTCAAATAATTGTTTTTAAAAACCACACCTTTAACTACCTGCAATATATAATCATCACCCTTCCTTCCTGTGACAGATTAAAGCAGATTGCAAGTTATAAAACTGATTTAATTCTGGGTAGTAAATGCCTTTCCTCAGAATTTAAACACCTTGTTCTTTTTTTATATCAAGAATATTTCTTTGTGATAAATATCACCTTATTGCTGGAGCCTTTTGCAGCTTTGATTTTTTTTTTTTTTGTAAACTCAGTATTTTAAAAACTTCTATTATTCACAAGAGGAACTGCTCCTCTTTCTACAGCTACAGGATGGTTAGTTGTTTTCCCTCTTGGGACGTACAAGTGTATAAAAAGGCCACTCACAGGAAAAGTTGGATCCAGACAGAGTGTTATAAAGCTATGTGGTGGAGTCTACTAACAAATGAAACAAAACAAGACAAAACAAAACAAAATAGGTGCCTTGAGGTAACTCCTGTTATGCATATAAGTTTTGCACCTTGGTTCAATAATTCTGTATTTATTGTTGTTGTTTTCCCATGTTCGCTCCCTTTTATTAATAAGATTCAACCTACCAATCCGTATATTTATTTATTTGGTTTTGGGGCTGGTGGTAACCATTGGTTGAACCAGATATTTGATTTCAACAACTATAATGAATGTAGTTCTACTCTCAAAATAGATGGCACTTGATCTTGCATAAAATACATTCTGAAGAAAACATACTTCATCCTGAAGCATAACAATTTTTGAGAAATTTGAAAACCACAGATAATATCTTAATATATACTTCATTTCAAACCATAATTTATAGTTGCAAAGCACTTTCACATATCACATGCTTTTGTCCAGACTTTATAAAATAGGATATCGTGGTTCAAAAAGATAAACTGACTTGAAATTTGTCGGGGACTAATTGCCAGATCTATGACTTAAATGCAAATATTCTGATACCAAGCATTGCTATATCTCTAAAAAAACTAACATAAGTGTTAACACAAAATAATGCAACTACTAGGGCACCAGGCTGGCTCAGCCAGTTAAGCATCTTCCTTTGGCACAGGTCATGATCCCAGAGTCCTGGGATCGAGCCCTACATCGGGCTCCCTGCTCAGTGGGGAGCCTGCTTCTCCTACCGCTGCCTGCCACTCTGCCTACTTGTGTGAGCTCTCTCTCTCTCTCCCTCTGTCAAATAAATAAATAAAATCTTTAAAAAATAATAAAACTATCACAACTTATGATTTGGAATATTACAATTAAAACAGAAAAACACATACACTTAATGTTGCAATAAAATATCTAAAGGTGTACCAGAGCTGTAGTCCTAGAAGCTGTGTGTTTGAGTCTTTATGAATTAACTTTAACAACTGAAGCGTCTTTAATTTTAAAGAAAGTAAAATCAATGCATCTATTCTTTCTTCATTCGGAATCTTTGAAATAATTTATATCTCCATGTAATCACTGAACAACTCTCTACGTATGATTAGACAGTAAAGATTATACAAAAAATCTGCTTAATTTGAAAAATTTAGCTATAAATATTATATATTCGTCTATATAATTTTGTCTCAGACATGAACTAGGGTGTTTATTTTGCATGTTTTGCCTTTTCCCCTCCAATTTCAGCAGTTTGATTCCCCAGCTCAAAATATTAGGGGCTGCTGGTGTTCTGCATATTTTGATATGTTTATATACTGATATTTGTGCTAAAGATCATAGTGTGAATAAAACATAGCTCTGGTCCTCATCAGGTTGATACCCTCATGTGGAAGGTATGTGTACTCAGATCATTTAAGTACCTAAGTTAGACAGTTGCCGAGGAAGCTATAAAATCACAGAGGACAAGCATTAAACGTAGCTCTCAGCTAGAAAAATAATGCCTAAACTTGTATTGCTTGGTAAAACAGGAATGCGAAGTAAATCATGGTTCTTTATTCCTGCAGCCCTTATGCTAAACTGGTCCCTTGGAAGGGGGATGATCTGGATGTTATGCAAATGGTCAAACCCTCTGTAGCTATTAGAACACTACTCTACTCACTGAAATTGGGTTGGGTGAATCCATGTATCACTTATTACATGGCTATGTAACTGTATCTCCAAGATCCTGTCAGCTTCTCAAGAAGAGATTTTCTTATGCATTTTTCTAGTCATTGAAACTGGCATTGTTAGAAGTATATTGTTCGATATGCTCAATAAATAAATGTTGAATTAACTGAGACAAAATTGAATCCAGTTCTTAAAACCGAAAGGATACCAATACTGTTGTGTCCTAAATTCTGTGTCCTGAAAAGAACAAGGGAAAAGAAGTTTCCCAATGTAATACCAAGTAGCTATTTAAAATAGATCCAAACAAATCATTTTAAAAAGGACTCCTTACTTATTTTGGGATTTGACTTTTGGGAACATTTGATTTACTTCAGTTATTCAAGGCTGTAACTTTAGTACTTGTCAGAGTTGGAATCCACAGGGAGCAGATCTGTACATCATAGGAACTGATGGCACAGGTGCAGAAGAAAGAGGATATAAGAGAACAGACCAGGTGATCACTCATGTCTGACCAATCAGCAAAAATCACATCCTATGAAAATCATATACTGGACTAAAGAACTGCACTACATCTTGGCCATGCTATTAAACGCTGATCTTGTTAAATAAATTAGCATATTTACTATACCAGTATTTTTTGTTAGTGTTGGCATAATCTATTTTATTTCCATTCTTTTTATTTTCAGCATTTCTGTGCCCTTATAGCAAAGGTTTCTCCTAAAAGATACATAGGCATTTTTACTCTGCAAAAATAGTTTTAGTTCCTTTACAATTTTATCTTTCATTTTTCTTTATCAAAAACTAGCAGCTTACATCAAATCTGATAGCCAAACACAGTATCATGTGCAAATGTTTGATTTCATTATTTAAAATTTTTTAAGTTAGGTAGTAACAATATGAGTCTCAACAGAGTCAAATTCTCATTGGCAAGCACTTTTATGCTTTAATTATAGAATGGTGTAATCAGTTGCTTTGTGATAAAAATGAAGAGGTTGGTTAGAGTGAAACTGGCTAATAGTGTCATTTAATTAAAGGACACTATTCTCATTACACCTTATTTTTTTAGAACATTGATAATGTGCTCACAAAAATCATGCTGAGTCCATTAGTTTCCATAAAATTGATTCTCATAGCTAATATTTGTGAATGGTAAAACGGAGTATTTTGCAATATGCAAGTTAGTTTCTGCAAATTCTTTATTTTCCATTTAGTTGTAATGTACTAATTATCATTATTAATATACTTTAAGCAAGATTCACATACATTAATATATATCCATTTGAAATATGAGTTATTTTTAGAAAAATACATATATATGTGTATATGATTAAAATGATTCATTAAAAATACTGTTAAAATTATTTGCTTTTCTTTTTAATAAGTTGAGAACATTAGGAGCTTCTTTACATCTCAGATATTAAATGGAATTTTTTTTTTATTATTTCCTTTCAGTCTTATTCTCTTTTAGTCTTCTCTGGCCAAAACAGCTGGGATATATTGGTAGCTACACAGCAACAGACAACAGCAACATAGAAGAGCACATATTTCTCCAATATACCATGTAGGTTTTTATGGTTGGTCCCATTACAGAAGTGTTGAAAGAATTATGTAGAAGGCACCTGGTTGAGGCTACAATTAACATTTGTTTGATATTTCTGATACTTATCAATATTTTAAAAATTCTTTGGAGTTAAACTGATTTTCAAAATTTTGATTGTAAGCATTTTTAGCAAATCTAGGAATTGAGAGATGAATCACAGCGATTCTTCATGATTTACCAAATGCTGATGCTCATGTGCTGATTACTTTCACATTCCACCATAGTCACCCATGGCTAACACAGAGGTGAGACAGTCTGCCAGGATCAGGCAATAAGAGGGTGCCTTTTACGTGCTGGCTACTTTAAGCAAAATCAGTGATACAGTTTTCTTCGCTTTGATTTCTGACCATGCCACAGGGCAAATCTGGGACAATTTGAGCACCAAATTGAAAAACTGACCTCTAATACTACTACTTGTCACTACTTATACACATCTGTACTGACGATGAATGCTTAAATTAATATAAAAGAAGGAAGCCTCTTGTTTACGGTAGAATAATGAGAGCAGTTTGGAACTGTGGAGAAAAAGTGCCTGGAGTGGGAAAATTCAGCCTGTGTTAACCATCATAGTAAAGACTGGATTGAAAAAAAAAAAAAAAACCAATGGTAACAAATCTATTTGATATTACAATCAGTAGCAGGATGTTTACGTGGTATTAAACTGTCTTCCCAATTCTTTCTGGGTCATCCATGACGACTCTCATATACCAAGAATTTTTTGCATTATTCTTGCTTCTGAAATGTTTGTGGTCATGTAGAGTTGTGAATAAGAGATACAGCGCTCTCTCTCTCTGAGCTGAAACCAGGAATGAGAAGTACTCATTTGTGTCTGGCTTCTTTGTTTTTAAGATTCATCCATGCTTTTCCCAGATAACAACTTCATTCATTGTTATTGCTGAGTATACTGCAATTTATGCCGATTATACTACAATTTATGCTGATCTTTTTTGTTGTTTCTAGCTTGTAGGGATGATACAAAAGACATCTATGGAAACTTCCACTGGGTTTGAAGTAGCATTTAAATTACGAATTTTCAGTTTCCTGAGGATAAATGATCTTGAGCTATTTGTGCTTTCTTTTATATGAAATGACTAAGTCATCTGCCCATATATTTAGAGGTGGGGGGTAACTTTGGCTTTAAGAGTTTCTTATGTAGTCTGGATTCCAGTCCGGCTATAAATAAACTCTATCTCTATAGATATCTGAATATTTTTTCCTTCTTTATTCTGACCATTTGTTGATTTATATTGATTATTTTGATAATTGATTATAATGATAATTCAACCTTTCTTCTTTGGATAAACCTAACTTGTTGTTATTATATTTTTAAATAAATTTCTGGGAACAATTTGCTAATATATTGCCTATGATATTAATTATGTGCATGAGAAAGAGTGTGCCCCTGAATATTTTTTCCTGCAACGTGTGTGATCAATTGTGAGTGTCAAAAATAAAAAATGTTACAAAATTACTTGGAAATTATTTCAACATTTTATATCCTCTGCAAGTGTTTGTATATAAATGTTATTTATTTCCTAAAAAAATGTTAGAATTATCTGGTGAAGATGTCTAAGTTTGGAGTTATTTTTATGAGAACAATTTCATTCACACTTTCAGTTGTTTTAAGCTACATTATCTGTTTTTTAATCTAAAATTATAATTTTATGGACATAAATTTGTTAATACTTTTTAATAATTTTTTAGTGTTTGTAGGATCTGTATTACTAACTCCTTTTTCATTTCTGACATCAAAAGTATGTGTGTTCCCTTTTTAAATTTTATCATGCTTTCTTGAGATTTGCCAATTCTATTATTTTTTCAAAGAACCAACTATTGTACTTTGACCTTTTCTGAAGTATTTTTTTCCTGATTTTATTTTACATTTACCTTTATAATTTCTCCCTTCTGCTTCTTTACATTTAATTTGCTGTTTTGTTTTTTTTCAAACTTCTTAAAATGGATCTTTACAACTTCATGATTAGCCTACCTAATTGTTTCAGGATGTACTCTGGTCTTTAAATTTTTCTGTACACACAATTTTAGGTACATGTCATAAATTTTACTACATTATGTTTTAGCTACTTTCCTATTCTTTATTTGATATTTTGATATTTTTAGAGTATCCATGGGTCATTTTAACAGATGTTGTTTCCTTTTGAAAAAAAAATGGATATTTTAAAATTATATTTTGATTTTTAATTTCTAATTTCATTCCACTACCTTACAAATTTGTGCACTTTTAAAAGATCCTGTAATCTGTAGTTGTCAACAACTGATTTGTTATCCATGCATTCTATCAGCTATTGAGAGAGGTGTAAGAAAATATCTGCAATTGTATTTTACCCCTAAATTACGTCAAATTCTCACCTTGTAATTTAATAGATTTTTATTATTTAAAAAATTCCCTCTTTACCTCTAATACTACTACTTGCCATAAGAAATCATGGTGATTTTAGGGGCGCCTGGGTGGCACAGCGGTTAAGCGTCTGCCTTTCGGCTCAGGGCGTGATCCCGGCGTTATGGGTTCGAGCCCCACATCAGGCTCCTCTGCTATGAGCCCGCTTCTTTCTCTCCCACTCCCCCTGCTTGTGTTCCCTCTCTCGCTGGCTGTCTCTATCTCTGTCAAATAAATAAATAAAATCTTAAAAAAAAAAAAAAAAGAAACCATGGTTATTTTAAAGTTTATGTGTGATAACTCCATAATCTATTGCTGTTTTTATTAATCACATATTTTATACATTTTGATCTTCTCACATGCTTGATAAGTGCTAGACATTCTTTATGTAAAATTGGAAAGATAATTTGAGGTTTCGGTTAATGCCATTTTTCTCCAGGGAGGATTTACTTTTGCTTTTGCTTTACATTTGCTCTAATATAAAACTATAAGCAATACCAATCACTGCCATCCTAACAGGATTCAAAGGATTTTAAATTTCAGTCCCTGTAAACATATTTTACCCAGTTCTCTCTTATTAATGTTTAGTGCTTTTATGTCCCAACCAAATACTAGAGGAGTTTCAGGACCCCAAGTGCTGAGCGTTCCCCAAGTTCAGTTTCTGTCCTTTCAAACTCTGTAACTGTTTCAAAAGGAAGTTTAGCCTCTCAGGTCCTCAGTAACTGCTTTAAGAACTGGAAATGCATAGAAGAGGAAAGGAGGGCTAAATACTGTGGTCATTGTGTTATGCTTCAATTTTCCTTCAGATCTTGGATCTGGACCTCCCAAATCTTTTCTTCCTTATGCAACACATCATAACTGATATATCCCAGATTTTCTTATGTCTCCTAGAGAGAAGGTTAATCTGATGCAACCTCATTACCATCTTGAGAAGCAAAACAATGTGCACACTTTTAATATGTCATTAGGAATCCAAATTGAATAGAGAAAATAAAGTTGTAGTCCATATGTACTAATATCCACAATTTTTTCAAATCATATATAAAGAAGGAGGGTAAGAAACTTTGCCTAGTGCTGTCTCTAATTCATTTCCTCACAATTTCAGTGCAGGAAAATTGTAAGAAGTTTACTCAATGATTTCTCTGCCTCTGAACTCTTCCTATTCCAAGCTACACTGTATACTACTACATAAATTATTTCTTAAAACAAAAGTTATTTTTGTCACTTTCCTTATGAAGATGTTTTCATGATTTATACAATAAGTCAAAATACCTTCATGTCACATCTCAAATCTCACTCAATGGCTCCACTTCCATTTCCAGACTCATCTCTCACTACAACCCCTAATTCTCTCTTGGCTCCATCCATGACAGACTCCAATACACTGAAAATTTTCTGCATTCTTCCTACTTATGAAATTTTTACCTTGGCTCAAACTAGAATACTCTGATGCTTTCAAAGTTGTGAAAATCTTCCTATCCAGAAAGTAAGGAAGTGTGAACAAAGAAACAAAAAATGATGAAGTTCTGCCAGTGTCAAAGACACAAAGAAGCCAATATGAAAGCATTCTCAGATCCCAAAGCTAGAACAATGTAATTAAGTAAGCAAGTAAGTAAGTAATATTGGATTAAAACTCAAAGTATAAAATAAATATCCCCAAGTCCAAACTGATATAAATAAATGAGAAGGATAGCTAAATCTCTCCTACAGAATTCTAATTAATCTATGTAGAGACTTTCCCTTCAAGATTGTACTTAACACCCATCCCTTTTTAAGTATGACCTACCCTATATGAACTCCTTCCAAATATGGAAATGAGGGGGAAAAAGTAATTTTGCAGTGGATAAACTTAGCAAATACCACCGCAACAATATGATATGATGTGATAAGAATGGTACTTTACCTCTGTGGTCTTCCTACTGCAGATTCATAATCTTAGTTTAACTTGAGAAAGATACTGAGAAAACCCAAGTTGAGGGTATGTGACCACTACTCATCAGAACCGCTAAAGTCATAAAAGAAAAGTTTAAGAAACTCACAGTCCAGAGAAGGCTTAAGGAGGCATGACAACTAAATATAATGTGGTATCCTGGATGGGCTCCTACAACAAGAAACACACTGAGGGAAATTGATAAAATCTGAAAAAAATATGGAGTTCATTTAATAATAATATATCAACATTAGAAGATTAGTGACAAATATAACATGGTGAAGTAGGGTGATAACAATACAGGAACTTATGTACAGAGTACACAGGAACTCTCCATCCTGTCTATGCAAATCTTCTGTAATCCGAAGGCTTTTTCAAAATAAAAACTTCATTTTTTTAAAAAAAGTGTCCATTAAAATTACCACAACTTAGTTTTCCTAGTTATTTTCTCAAATTGTAGAAGGGTTTACAGGGGTATGAAAGTGTTTGAATTACATGCTTGTATGACTGGAGTCATTAAAGTTTCCAATGAGGAAACTGACATAATTTGATATATATACATTTATTTTTAAAGATTTTACTTATTTATTCAACAGAGATAGAGACAGCCAGCGAGAGAGGGAACAGAAGCAGGGGGAGTGGGAGAGGA